>NW_009204630.1:0-1275 GCF_000690835.1 Fulmarus glacialis
CCCCCCAGCAGCCCTGAGGGGTTTTAACTCTTTCTGCAGCACTGAAATCCTGCTTTTGGAGTTCAATGTTTAACTCGCGCTGGGAGACTCATAAATATTCGGAGTCACTCTCTCCCTCTCTGTTTGATTAGGAAATGAGCCTTTAACTCAATGTAATCCCCAAGCCATTAACAAAAAAGCCCTCAACAGCTCCACTATTAGAATTTCACTCCTAACCCACAGAGGATTGAATTAGATTAACATAACTACCCACAACCTGAGTTTATTTTCTGTGCCAGATAGAAATGTGTCTTCAGGAAAGGAAAAGAAGAGAGCAGGAGAGCAAGCATAGCATAATGAAATGTAAAAATAGAGAGATGAGAAATGGATGGACAGATGCACAGGTGAAGCGATAAAAGAGGTAAGAGAGAGCAAGAGAGAGAGAGATAGCTACACAATCTTTAATAACTGGCTGCTGTCTTTGGGGGTTTTATTCAGAAGGCCCCTAAAAACACAGAATTGTTTCAAGAAGAGTATTTTTTTTCCTGCTGGTGTGTTTACTCCATATTCTCAGGGATTTACAGTGAGACACCTGAGCATGCTGTACTCCAGACACCTGTGCAGCAGATTTGGCACAGGTTTTATTTGTAATTCCCAAGAGATGTCATACTCAGCAATGAAAGGAGGGGCATGAAGGAGAATCTGCATGTCAATCATTACTTTGCAGTCAAAGAAACAAATAAACAAGGATGAAACAAAAGATGTTTGTTGTTTGGTTTTTTAAGGAATGAAAAAAAATCACGCAAAAGCCCTGTGACAAACTACACTGTGTAGAGTAAGTCAGTTTGGAGTTTGATAGGTGCTTAGTCCACAAAACATGAAACATTAGTGAAGCAGAAACTAAATAACAAAGACTTCCTTCGGCATCAAAGTCTTCCCTCTAACCACAGATAACTCACTCCCCTCCAAATAAAAGTGGTCCCATAAACCATTGATTGGTATGCTACAGGACAGTAGATGCTTGCTTATTTTTTCCCAAATGCAGTAACAAAAAGATATGGCAGGTTTAACAGGTGAAAAGACCCACATGTGGTTGAAAGAGAAGGATAAAGTCCAGCAATTATGTAGACACAACTCTTGAATAGTCCAAACAAATTCTTAAGACTAAATCTTTTCTAGCTTTATGCTTGGAAGTCTTCTTTGGGAATGCTTGGATTTCTGCAAAAATGTATAGTAAATGAGTTTCTGCAGTAATTCCCGAGCATTCCCGTAATCATGCTGATATTTCTGTTTGTG
>NW_009204630.1:1290-2693 GCF_000690835.1 Fulmarus glacialis
AAGACTTCATTTTTATTTTTCAAGCGATAAGATGTTCCTAGGTTTTCAGTTTTTAGGGGGACCTCAGACTAGCTATATGATAGATTCTTTGTTAGTTACAGAGTCAGCAATTTTATTTCTTTAATGCTTTTCAGAAAAATCTGCTCTCCCTTTATTACAGAATAACGTTGCATTGTCACAGAGAGGCAATAAATGTAATATCATGCCAAAACAAACAGAAAAGGAACTTAAATAATTTATATACATTCATTTTTAAGTAAAGCAAAAAGCCTTAATAATCAAAATGAAGCTTCCTATGATGAGAATGGTCAGGCTGAGAGGTTTGTTTTATTTGGGGGGAGGGGAGCTTCATAGCAAGTGGTGTATTGTAATGATCATTTTGGGCATTATTTGTGTATGTAAATTCACTGTGTTTACCCATATTGTCCTAAAAGCCTTCCTTATATCTAGAATTCTACCTGAAAGATGGAGTATTTATATCAATGGTTAAAAACTTAGAAATAATTAATTTGTAGTCAGTATTTTTTGTTCCTAGAACTGAAGTTAAAAACTTTGAGTATTACAAAACGTACGTTAAAGAAATACAAAATAAAGAACTAAAGAACAAGCCTATTTGTCACCTTTCTACAGTCAGCCCAAGCAATTCAGTTATCATATATTTCTTAGGACTTGATATTTTAACTGTGAGACAGCTCTGGGTTTATTATTCTATTTTTATTAGACACTTGTTCCTCCAAATTATTTTAAGTTTAGCTTCATTTTATTTGTTGTTACTTTCAAAAAGGTTAAATTGTGGGGGAAGAAAGTTTTTAGAATATATATTTCATGAGAAATTTATACTAAAAAATTTAACATATCAAAATTAAAAATTGTAATATTAGCATTTTGGGGGGTAGACATTATAAATACAAGAAATCAAGGAAATTTTTCAATACTTAAACATAAATATAAAAAGTAAATTTTGTAAAAGATAAAACCCAAACCTCTGAGGCAAAAATATGAAACAAGAAAAACCTCTTTGTGTTTTGACAAAAATATTATGCTAAAAGCTATTAATAAAAAACAATTTCTGACTAATTATTGTCTTCCCTCTCTTCATATTCCTTAACAAAAATACTCCAAAAATATACCATTTTTCAAACATTTTGCATTTTGGCTCTTTAAAGCAAACAGCTCATTGGCGATGAGAGAGTAAGTTCCTTCTTTGGTTGCCACTGTGCCAACTTTGCAAAGACTTGCACCCCTCTTTTGTCACTGAAGAGACTTCAGTTGCTTTGGGACTTTTAAAATTAAAGAAACATCAACTGCTCAATGGTAAATGCATTCAGTAAAAACAAAATTTCATTTCATTTCCCTGCTAAGAGAAGGTTTGATGTGAAGCTGTGTGTGTGTGTGTGTGTGGT
>NW_009204630.1:2714-20780 GCF_000690835.1 Fulmarus glacialis
GTTCTGTTAAGACAGGACTAGCTGAAGTTTCCAGGTTTGCCTTTACCAGCATGGGATAAATAGCACCTGTCCTTGGTAAGCCCTTAAGCAGAGTTACGTTATACATTGACCTTTTAGGAATGCCAGCAAACCTGACCGTTTCTATTCCCAAAAGAAAACTGTTCCTCTCAAACATTCATTTGCTTATTTCCAGAGGAAAAAGCCACTCTCAAATAGTGAAACCGCCTGATTTCTACAAACTTCTGAACCAACTCCTCTCCTTGTGGGTCACACTGACCTTCCTTTGACAGTGTGAAAATAGAAAAAAAAATTGTTATCTTTAACCATACTGAGATGCTGCCGTAATTTTTAGCCCAGATAAAAGGATTGGTGCAGAGCAACATTTGGATTAAAAAAAACCCAAAACAAAAACCAACCCCATAAATGGAATAAAAGGTAGAAGTTCGCTACTTACATGCTGCGGGCTGAGAGATGAAGCTCGAGGCTGGAGTAGAATTTCCCTTGCCCTCAGGTGTTTCTAATTGCTGATTAAATATCTTTTGGTTCCGCCTGCACCAGCCGACAGTCCCCTCTGCGTCTCTGCGTCTCTGCCTCTCTTTGTGACTAGGACACAGTACTCCGAGTCCCAACCTATAAATAGATCCCAGCTCTGTGATTGATATAACAGGCAGCTGACAAAAAAAAAAAAAAAAAAAAAAAAAAAAAAAAAAAAAAGAAAAGAAAAAAAAAGAAAAGAAAGAAAGAAAGAAAAAAAAGAAAAGAAATAACCAGGTCTTAAGTAAAGCGGCAAAAGCTGGGCTTTTAACTCTGCGCTGTGCCCAGGGAGGAGTCCCCCACAGTCACCCGTGGGCATCAGAAAGAGAAAGTGCAAGGCAATTACTTTCCCAGCAGCATTACAGCAACTTGAGGCATGTAAAGCTAGTGAACAAAATTCAATGCACAAAGAAGGAGAGGGAAAACACAACTGGCAGACTGCATCCAACTCTTTTGCAATTTAGCAAAAATAAATGCCATTTTAAAAACAAGTTGGAGATTCTGACAGAATCAGAGAGGAGTTCAGAGTTGAGTTCTGGGGGTTGGTTCAGGCGTGCTTGTATTTCTGCTGCAGAATAAACTAGGGCTAGTGGGTAGGTTAGCAATTTAACAGCTTGGCAGTCTACTTAGGGTCTCTGTCCACAAACACTATTTGATGAGCCTCTTCCTGAAAGCAAAACTGAGGGCATTGATGGTACCTCCCCTATTGACTCAGCAGAAGTTACTTAGCTCTCAAGGACCTGAAACATCATTCCAAAAAAAAACTGGCGAGTTACAGATATCAGCACAGCTCTTTTGCAGAGGCTGAGCTGGGAGCCCACCATCTGGGCAATGACTTGAGAGAATGCATCATGAATGCTTCTGCCCTGATCCCCATTAATAGACATAGGGGTAATGGTTCTGGATTTTTCCATATCTAACCTCTACAGGTTCTCCTATTAGAGCCACAGTCAG
Organism: Fulmarus glacialis; assembly: GCF_000690835.1. Classification (NCBI taxonomy): domain Eukaryota; kingdom Metazoa; phylum Chordata; class Aves; order Procellariiformes; family Procellariidae; genus Fulmarus; species Fulmarus glacialis. Next base: position 4,203 of record NW_009204630.1, read on the forward strand.
GCAAGGCCAAAAGCTTTTCCAGGAGGCAGCTGGTTCTCCAAGCCTTCACCAACTCCTAGATATTCATGATCTCCAGTGGAACCTTAATGGCTATGCAGTTTCATAGCAAATGAACTCAAAGGCAAGGCAGCTCCTGATGAATACCAGGGGAAGGGTGGGGAAGAAGAGGAGAACAGTAGGCAGAGAGAGGAAAATCAGCTTTCACTACACTGCTACGTTTGGCAGTATCTCCTACAATCATCCCTAGCACCATGCTCAGCTCTGCAGGCAAAAGTACTAGTGCAGACAGAGTAGCAGATTCACCAGCCTTCTTTTCAACATATTGCTAGGCTTGCTTGGGCTGAGATGGTAAAGAAATGCTGAACTCATAAATAGCAGGATAAAATCCTCAGGCACCAAGCCCATGCTGAACTCCATGGTTCTTTGGCTCAGTGGCTAAGAGTACCTGAAGTATTTCAGCTAGTTTAGGCATGTCTACACTGCACTGCAGCTGCTGCTCTTGCTGGAGTAAAGAAAGTTAGTTCAACAGGAGCAGCTATCCTAAAGCAAGGCAAGGACCCACCACATCATAGCCAAGGTCTCAGTTCAACTGCAGCTATTGATTATGAGGGAGGATAAAGTAATTTCCTCTTTTTGGGCCAAATCCTGCTGCATGCATAATTCACCTCTTGTCAATATGCTTTGTGTCTAAGCTGGTAGGATTTAGTCAACAAGTTTTTCAAAAAAATGCCCTTCTCACAGGACAGGGGCCTGATGAAACACTGGGCAAAGACTCATGACATTTAGACATTTTCCTCAGTTGAGCTACTGGCCTGAGTGAAGTCTGCCTTGTCACTTTACCACTGCTGCATATCCCCCAGCTTTAAAAAAAGAGAGATAACAATACTTAACACTGCACTTTAAAGCACTTTGATATCTACAGATGAAGACTTACAAACGAAGAGGGGAAAAAAGAAAAGTATCTGACAGGCTGAGCTCCAGTGTGGAAACACATGCTCAATTCCCTGCCACATTCTGGTCCTTCACCTTCACCTAGTTGAATCAGATCTCAGATAAAAAATTACCTGACCAAACTAAGAAAATTTTGAATTTCTGCCTTCTTATTTGGGCTGGCTAGTACAAGATGTTTTGGGCTTTAATATTGAGAGCTGTAAAACATTTTACACTTCCCATTGCCATCAGAAGGAATTTGAGAAGCTCAGTACACAGAATAATCAGGCTGAGGCACGGCAGATCAAGGTCCCAAAACAGGGGCACCTAAATCCAGCAGTCACTTTCGAAAAATTCAGCTTTAACAAAGGCATAGTCACATAGATCCTGAACATGTTACCACCGTCAGACTGTTCTTTGCCATTCTATATTGCTGACATCTAAAGTTCTTCAAATACTGCTCTGTCAAGCCTTGTGCTGTATAGAACAGCATCATCCCTGCCCCATTACATTGCCATGGGCCAAACTGAAGCCCAGGGAAACCCCATGATGTAGTCTAAATCATGAGGACACTTTGGGCACATCTCAGTCAGGTAGCTGGGAAGCTCTATTCAGTTCTCAGGTCCAGGTCCAGTGCTTATCATTGGCATCGCATATCCACAGCAGAGCAAGACCTGGGCACACATTAGTCCCCCATCCTTCCACTTTCTGCCTGAAGGATGAAGGGATGAGGACTTGCCAGCATGCCACAGTTGGCTAGTATGGATGAACCTTGAATGGAGTCAGCATTCCTCCATTCTTCCTCTCTGCATGTAGACAGCAGGATGTATGACCTTAGTTGCTCCTCACTGGGGTACCCAGCAATCCGGAGAAGATCTGCTTATGTAAAACTTCAAACACAAGTCCCCTACCCCGACTGGTAGCATCCCTGTGCACAAACACTCTTAATTCCAGCCTCCAGACTCAGGGTGAGGCAGGGAAAGAATCCAACAGTAGAGGCCATGAGACTGAATGCCCACTTCAAAACACTGCAAAAAGAAAGCCAGAAGATTTCAAAAGCACCCTCAGATACATAAAAAAAAAAACCCAATCAAACAAAAAAGATCAATGTCAGTGACTTGTAGACTGTATAAAGGCTCAACTCTTTCCTTGAGGCACCCAAGTAGGAGACATTGTAAAGTGCAAGTGCAGCTTTACTGTCTTTTCGACTCGTTGTTTGGGAAGGTATTTTTTTAAATGCTTCTTGCTAGGGCCACTTTCATCATAAGCCTGTATTTCAGTCTCAGATTCTGAAGTCTATAGCGGAGGTAAAATTTCAGTGCTTAATTTTCTTCAAACACAAAGAGTTTGAGCTTTGCACATGTAAATCTGGGCAGAATTTCCTCAGCTGCATACAAGCTATTATAGAAGAATCCAAAATATACTTCCCTTCTAATGACAAAAACAAAAATTCACAGCTACCTTTTTTAGATAGGGACACAGCAAAACCAGTTGAAGCTTGAAAATACTGGTCCAATCAATGGAATCTTCCAATTCCCGCCACCTGCACATTAAACCACACAGATAATCTTTGTCCCTTCTCCTGTGAGCCTCAAGATGCTTCTGTGCACATCTGATTTATGTGTCATAAGTTTAGAGCTCAGAACCACTGCTGCTTTTATATCAGGAAGTGCAAGTATGAATATAAGTTTTAAAAGATAAACTGAAAGTCAGCTCTGCAGTTTCCAAGGCTAGCCACAAACTAAGAATAATAATTGTAACACATAACAAAAAGTTTTTTCAGCAGAATCATGCTAATTTGAAAGAGTCTCACAAACCCAAAATTCCAGGACAGCTGCGTTAGTGCCCTGCTGGATTTAGTGAGCTGTGAATTGCAGAGATTTCAAACAGGGAATACTTAAAGACCAAAAAAGATACTATAAGATGGTAACTCTTTTCACATAAAGGAAATTAACATCAAACAAACCCTCTTCCAAGACTGTGAAAATAACAGGATAAGGAATAAAAGATAAACAAAAGGAAAAGTTTGAGTAGCAATGCTCTTCTGGATGCTTAGCACACATAGTATGACTCTTAGATCTGATTTGACGGGTAGTTAAATATACTATGCATTTTGATACAAAGCATGTACTCAGAAAAAGAGCAAATGCTCAAGAGGGAAATGCTGATATTATTTCCTTATTTGCTTTTAATGCTGCAAACTTCATATTACTTCAGTGTTATTTTTCTGTGCAACCAATATCCATAGCAGGATATATTTTGGCACATGCTGAACCCAAAGTCTGCATCCAGTTCTTTCACGTACCCTCCAGAACAGTGGATGCCATGCTGCCATGTCAAGTCTCTGTCATCACCAGGGAAAGTCACACTGCTCGGTTAATACACTTGTAAACTTTGCTCCTTCTTTAGCTCCTACATATTTTATTATTTTTCAGAAATGTGAAAATGGCTAAGATTTTATCAGAAGTCCCCTACCAGATTTAGCCATTCCAGCTAAAGATGTTACCACCCTCCAGCTGCCTGCCGGTTGGAGATTAGGACTCCAAAAACTCTTTGGCAGAACGGAACCTGCAAAAACTTTCTAAACAGCTTCAAGCAAAGCACATCAGGTTAGGACTAAAGAACTTTCCTGGATTAGGCAGCACCCAAATCTATTCTCCCATTTTCAGAGCTGCGGGCAGAGAAAAGTCTTCACCTGGCATAGCTATTTGCAGAGTTAGGCTGTGGAGAGGCACCATCTCTGGCTGCTCAGCAGAGGTTATGCCATTGGCTTTAACAAGAACAAGAGCAAGCACAGAAGAATGCTACTGTCCCTTGTTTTTCTGAGTCCACCAGTAATAACAATGCACTAATGAAAAATAGCTTGGCCTGAGCAACAAAACACATACCAGAGTGTGTTCAGAGACTATCCAGAGAGAGCATTCAGTTCTACACGTACACACAGAAATAAAATATGTAAGGGTTTAACTAAAGCCTGCAAGCACTAGGACAATCATATGCTGCATTACATTTAAACAAGCAACTTTTGCCAGTATATCACGTACAGTATGATAACACAGTCCCTTCTACCCTTACCTCATTTAGATCCCTCCTAAACTTCCGCTTCTGCTGCAGAGCCTTTGCCTAAAAGGGCTTCTGTGTTTACACCCAGCAAAAAGCAACGAAACAGAATAAGACTTCTTGGATGTACTCCTGCCTAAATTGTGTAACCACGATATTCTCTCTCTGGAAACCACCATCATCATCTTCCAATCGCACGCTGCAACGCGTTTCACCAATGTTGGGCTGTCAGTTCCATCACTGGGGGCAGGCACCTTTCGCGCTTTCAACTTGTTGCGGATGCTTTGCAGAAACTCATCGCTGTTGTTGTACCACTTGTTTAGGACCTTGTTTAGCACCAGCAAGTCCACACCTGTGCTGGCAGGGCATTAGCTGTGCACTCAGACAAATCTCAAAGCAGCCCTGCAGCCTGCTAAGGTCGGCTTCAGGCAAGAGATACGGTTTCATGTTCTCAGTGACCTTGGCTATGGTGGGGAGGGAGAGGAAGCATGGTAAATGTCATAATAAAGCTCATAGCAATTTTGATAGCAGGAGAAGGAGGACAAAGTGAGACTTAAACCAGTTCTGGTGCCAGATCAAATAGGGACCAGGATTGCCAGAAACAGGTTCCACTTGGGGTTTTGTTTCTGTTTTGTTTTTAATTCAGATTCCTTCAGACAACTTCTAGAAAACCCAAACAACTACATTATAACCACAAACGGTCCTAACCATGATGTCTGGCTCCAGATCTAAACTCCTTACAGCCAGACTGTTAGCTCAGCTCCCCAGAAAAATCATCACCGTTTTCCAAATGCATGTGTCAGGGGGATTATTACCACTCCCTCTTCTCCTCTCCAAGGAGAGGCTCCATACTCTTTGATTGTGTATCTTGCTCAAAAGATATTTTTTAAAAATAAAAATGAAGGCAAATAACTGATGAAGTTCCTCAAAGGAAGGGGATGTTCCTGGCTGCAGACACCCAGACAAGGAATAAGCCTTTCCAGGAGAAGCCCTTTGCATGCAAGCTGAGGGGTTTCAGGGCTGCTCACCTGCCTCCGTCCCCACTGAGGACATGCCTGCATGTCAGCACAACCCAGGGGAGCTCTCGGAGGAAAGCAAGGTGCCACACAAGTTCCTCAGCCTCTAAAGCAAGGAAATAAGTAAAGAGAAATTCTGCAATGGGTCCCTCGTGGGCCCCCTCCAAAGCAACACCACTGATTCTCTGTCCTGCCTCGTCTCCCACTCCAGTTAATTGTGTCTGAAGAGCCCTTACCCCTGCCCTGAGGTTGGGACTCTCACTGGTCTGAAGGAGAAGGCACAGCTTTCACCCCCATCAAAATACCATCAGCATATCCACATCAGGTGTCTGTGGTGAGGTGGTGGCCGCGGGGTGGCTGCAGCGTGGCCTCTGTGAGGAGAGGCCAGGGCTGCCCTGTGCCGGACACAGCCGGTTCCAATGGACCCACTGCAGGGCACAGCTGAGCCCCTCAGCCAAGATGGTAGCGCCTGGGGGAAAACATGTTTAAGAAAGGACTGAAAATGCTGCACAGGCAGTGAGGAGTGAGAAACGGCCCCACAGACACCCAGGTCAGAGCAGAAGGAGGGGAGGAGGCGCTCCAGGTGCTGGAGCAGACAGTCCCCTGCAGCCCCTGCAGAGACCACGGTGGAGCAGGTGGATATTTCCTGAAGAAACTGCAGTTCGCAGCTGGCCAAGGTCAGCCCACCACAGTATCTCACAACAGATGAAAAAAATATGCTTCGTTCAGTAGCTGTCCCTCTGCACCCGAGATTCAGGCAAGCAAGCGCTCCCAGCCAGGTGATCTCCGGCTGAGGCCGCCAGGGCTCCCGTGTCAGGCAGGATATGCCACAGGGATGGGTAGGAGGAGACAGGACACCAAAAATAACCCTGAACAGTACTGGAAACTGTCTTGTTACTGTGGGAGAGACTATTCTCCCACACAGATCACACCAAAACCCTACCTACAACTCCTGACTGATGAGGGAATTAAACCACCTGATTTGGGAGGCACTTGAGGGCACACATGACTTTCACAGACACGGCAATGTGTATGCAGATGGCTGCCTCAATTCCCTCGCTGGCAGTGAAGTTCTGCCACCATAATATTGCTCCCTCACTGTGGATAAATCAAACATGAAATGGCAGGCTAAACGTTACCCTCACAGAAGCCTCTCCAGCACATAAAGCTATGGCAAGGTTCACTTGCACCCCAAGGGGAACCGGGATCTGCATTTCCAGCTAATGCCTCTCAGCTCTGTGCCATCTAAAATCACTTCTGAACCCACTCTGTGGCTGCCAGGCCCTTGGCAGAGAGCTGTAAGCCCTTGTAATGTGTTGAAGAGGCACAGACCCAGGTAAAATCTCCCCCTCCTTTGTCTCTCTTTCTTCAAGCTAACCATAGCAAGTTCTGCTGAACTTTGGCTCAGCTTCATCTTAGCAATAAGTCAGGTGATTTCTCCCTCTTCACTGTGATTCTGCTGCAGTCTCCTCAGCTGCCTCACCCCGTCACCTCAAGTCCTTCTTCATCTCAGTGCTGCCAGTCACCTCTGAAAGCTCTCCTGATTCAGACCCTTCATGCCCTGCAGTCTGGAGCACCTCAAAACTCAGAGCATTTCCTCTCCAAGAGCGTGGAGAGAAGGAAGGGGGAAAGGGCAGAAAAAGGGCATTTCTTTAAATGTAGCTACCCATATTTACAAGAAAGAGGGATTTTGCAAAAGGATTTAGTGTTCCCTTCCTCTGCTCCCCAGGCAGTCAGAAACTTAGCTCCCCAGCACTGAGCTCATCCCAGTTGAAGAAGCAAGGCCGCAGCGCTTGTGGACAAGATGCAGAGGCCGACTGTGCTGCTGCTGAGGTTTACTGCTTGTTTCAGTCACTCAGGATTTGGTCTGAGGATGCTTTGCACTGAGAGGACGTGAAGTAAGGGCCACACAAACAGTTCCAGAAGAGAGGTGGCAGTGCCAGCGAGTGCCAGGATAATGTGGCCGGTGCTCAGGCAAGCACACCACAACTGCCCCTCAGCCAGCCGGAGCTACATGCTGCCAGCCAACAGCCCACCAGGCCGAGAAAGAGCCAAAAACCCAACAGTTTCCCTACTGACAGTGTTGGCATGTGCCACAGACAGCATCCTGCCTTGCCAGGCCCCTGAGACCGTGCTGGGGAGCACACAGTGCCTGCTCCCCACACTCCTGGAAGAGCTATGGGCCGCTTCTGGGCACAAAGATGCTCCGCAATTCACCACAGATATTCAAAGCCGCTGGAACCTGAGCGGGAGCTCAGGTATAACACAGTCTATAGCAAGCTATATTGTCCTCCGTCCTCCCCTCCTCCTCCCCAGCCCCCAGCTACCCCCTGTAAAACGATGTCGCATTCACTGAGGCTTAACAGTGAGAAGGGGAAAAAACCCAATCTGTCAAATTCTTAACCTCAAGTGGATTTACCCAAAGCCCCTTGGAAACAGCTGCTTGAGGAAGGTTTCTGTCGAGTCCGTGTTTCAGATGCAGACATTTGGTTGCTCAGTCCCTTGCTGCCGCTTTAGTCTGTGCTCTTGCCACACCTGGACCTGTCCTCGCCTGGAATAACCAGTCCCTTCCGTCGCGTCTGCCTAGGGCCCTCTGCTGCTGGGAGGTGAGGCCCAGCTCCTCGCCAGTCCCCTCCCTCAAGGAATGTGTCACGGGCATGGCCTCACACACACTCGCTCACACATGGCCTGGCTGCGACTCCCCGCTGAGCACAGAGAGGAAGATCTAAAGCAATCACAGTAGCTTCTTCCCTGACACGCCATGTGCCACGCAGCTCTCCTGTGCTCACAAGCGTGGAAAAAAAACCTCAGCCCACCGCAAAATCACAACCTTTCTTTTTAGCACCTCTGTGCAACATTAAGCTCTGTGCAAGAAGTGGTGGATTCAGCCCTCTGTGTCTTTGCAAGGCAGGGCAGCGGCATCAGAACACTTCACAGACAGGTAACAGAAACTCCAGGAGAAGCAGCCTCATTTTTATGTGACACTGCAAATAAGGGTACGTTAGCAAAACAGAGCTATACAGGGCTATTTCAGCATGCTCTGAATGAGCCGTTTTGGATTTTGACAGAAAGATAGCCTCATTCATATGGACTTTATATCCAGATGAGAACCAGGTTATATTAATTCAAATGGAGAGCACCATGAGACTGTATCTAAGCTGAGTTATCACTGCGTGGTGCTCTCCTCTGCCCTGTAAATACACCTTACAAGACAGAACACCAGACAAGAACAGAACCTCTCTCTCTTGAATACATCATGTGCCTTTCCATGAGATCCTGGGATTCATTCATCTGGTGAAATCCCATGGAAACTTGCAGGACAGACTGCCTTCTGCTCTTTGGGAAGCCTGTTCTCCAGAGTTGTGCTACATCTGCGTCAGTCTTCCGGAGAAGTTTCTTTTTGCCACATTTTCAGATGACACAATTCACATTTTTAAATTTGTAGAAACAGGATGTTAGAAAACGTATAGCCTGTGGAAACTTTTTCTTGTCTCCTTCTTAAGTTTCCAAAGAAAACAGCTTATGTTTAAAAGAAGTTATTTTATTCTTCACTTTCTTACCGGTCACTAGCTCTCATTCAGGCAGAAAGCAAGGCTCTAATTTGGAGGCAGGTGGGCTGCTGGTCGTAACCATAGGGCATTTCATATTTCTTGGCTGTATCAGCAAATTCCCCAAGAAAACACTTTCCTAAAGCTCGGTCGTTCTTTTATGAAATTTAACCAAAAGCTGAGTTTTGGAGAAATTATTTGGAAGTCTTCTGTGTTAACTACTATTGTTCTAAGTGGTGGCAGTAATTTGGAGAAAATGTTACTTACTCCAGAAACTTTAACCAAAGAGCAAACAAGCAAACAAGACTTGACACTGAAAGCCACAATATCAGGAAGCAGCCCCCTGCCCTAAACTGCTCATTGATTCCCTCCTTCAAAGGTGATTTCTTCAGCCAGGTTCTCCATAAATGCAACCTCTTGTTTCACCTCCTTCTTCAGAATGTGTGAGTCTGTGCAGAGAAACTGCTTCTGCATTGCTACATTATGCTTGTGAAATGTTACCTGTTCCCCTTGCAAACATTGTTAAGTGAGTCATGAAGATGGAGAGCCTCAGTGGTCCACGTAATGGCAAGATTGCATACAAAACCCATTCAGCTATTACCTTTATTTCGTGGTACAGAGCAAGCAAAAAGTAAGGAAGTTCCCTGACAAAAATGTCATTAAGGCTGTGCCATGACAGAGATGACTACATAGTTACTGTTCACCTCTGAGAGTTAGTTTGTGTTTCCAGATGCCTCATAAATGATAATTTTTACTACAACTAATTACAGACGCACTGTGCTGACTCCCCAGCCAGACTTGTAACCCTTTTATGTTATTGTTGTTATTATTATTACAAGCAGCATTCAGAACCTGGGCCCTTTGACACTATACACCACGCATATGTAAATATGCAAATATGGTCTCTACAGCAAATACTTTGTAATTTGAGGCCTGGTCCGCATCATTTTTGTATAAATGTAACTATCCCACTTCACAGGAATGATTTTATAAGAATATTGCACGGAATAAAGTTATATAACAATAACCACATTTATGTTAGTCTAGCTTACATCTCCAAAGAATCTATGCTGAACTGAGTATGTCATACCAAAGTAATATTCATGCCAGAACTGTACTAGTTTAACTATAGTGGGATCCAAAATCACAGTGAAACCAGTACTCAAACTGTCTGAGACTAATGCGATGAAAACTGGGGCACACATAAGCTAGAGGGCAGAAGATACAGTCAGTGCAGACACCAGCAATTTCACATCTGCACCTCAACTTACCTCCAGAACGAATCTTCTACTGAGAATTTTGGGTGTGCATTGCCTTCTCAAGTACCTGAAACAAAGACGCCTTGTTTCCAATAGCTTTCTCTGTTGTGTTTGACTGGCTTTTTAACTGTGTTACACAGAGGCTGCAATATTACTCACCTCTTATTCAATTCCAGGGAATCCACATGCATTAGCAGCATTATGAATGTCCAGAAAGAAGGAAGCTCGTGCCTTACTAGTCACTAGAGAATCTACGAGAGACACTGACCAACCAATGGATCCTCTGATGCACACACAGTAAGATATGAGCCTCAGCTGAACTCTTCTGTAATTGGGGCATTTGGACAGTCCCTGTCCCGTGTGGATTTCCTGGACTTTAATAAGAGTGAGCTCATTCTGCAGTCTTTCCAAAAAAGGGATAATAATAAGGTCTTCCTCCTCTACCTGTCACCTATTTCATGAAACTTGCATGAACTTAATACCTTTCAGACTTCTGACTGGGTGCAAAATGTGTTTGAAATTAGATAACAAGTTCAAAAGTTACACAAACTCACCCAGTGCAATCACATATGCAGTATTCCCTTAGAAAAGCAGGCCTAACAATAAATCCGAGTTAAACTGACAAGGCATTTTTCTAAGGAACACAATATTGCAATATAATCTGTATTTCATTTTCTTTAAAAAAACCAAACCAAAACAACACAAAACCAACCAAAAAAACCAACCAAACAAAAAACCCCGCCCCACTTGTAAACCAAAAAGGGCTGGATCTGGAATCAGGAGCCCTCACCTGTGCAGTGCTCGGCTTCATCCTGCTTCACTCTTCTTGTGCTGCCATACCTCTCCTTGCTGATGGGCATATCCCACCTCGAGCCTGCTCTGCCTTACATGTAGCGTAGGAAGAGGGCAGGCAAGGGCTCCTGGATTCTATGATTGGTGGCAGATTTAGGGACAACAGTTTCCTTGGCCCCCAGCAGATGTGCACGGGCTAACAGCGATCTTTCACATGCTGATAAATTGTCACTGTCGTGCACAAACCCCTGGAATTGAAAGCCAAGTTATCCTTCCAGATTTAGTCCCTCTTTTTACCAGTTTCTCTGTTTCAAACCACCTCTGTTCACTCTGGATCTCTTAGGGAACTTGAGGATTTGAAGTGATGATGGTAGGCTGCAACCTGGATAGCTTTTTTCCTTCTGTGCTGTAATATTCCAAGGAGGCTGGGTAGGTCCTCTGCATGCTCAGAATCCAACTTCCTACTAGACAGGTTTCTTGGAAGAGAATGCAGCAGACTGCTATGTTCTCTAGAGTCAGATCTCAGGATAAATAGGTCTGGATTGTGTTGGTCCCATATGAGGTATCAATGCTATGTCTTTGTCTTATCACTCCACTCTTCCTCCTTCGCAAACCCAAAACATTTTCTCTGAATAATCACAACTGCACCGATTCCTTCCCGCTGCAAGGAAGCCTGGAGCCTGCACTGATATTTTTAGGTAACCCACTTGCTCAGTTTTCTTTCCCCTCTGTGAATAGATCCTTCGCTTATTCTAACTCATACTGCCACACACATTCCTTGTCTCTTTCTTGTTCTGGCACTCTCTCAGAACTGTAAATGTAACACCTACTGCTTAGACACAGGGCTACACTACCACTTTATGCTGGTTTTTGTGTCTGAGCTCTCCCAGGGCTGTACATGCTATGACCAGAAGTACAGAGCTAGAGACCACAAGGAGACCTTGCTAAAAGTAGTAAGTGGTTGAAGTATTATGTAGGAAGCCAAGCAAAAATTTCAGTTAGTATTTTTATGATTATTCCTCAAAGCTGATAAAGATCCCATTCCGAAGGAAGGGGGTAAGAGACCCAGCCAGCAAAGGAAGGTAAACTGCAACTGAAGAAGTTTCTCATCCAAATTCTCCCCTGTTTCATAGTGACAGTTGGTATAAAATATCACTACTTTGACATGAGGAGGCTTTGGTGCCAAGTTTGTGGAAGTATGAACAACAAAACCAGTAACAAGGCAGGAGAGGATCAGTCAGTCCGTGTGTGGCTGTGTCCAACCCACACTGCTGCTGTCTCAAAGGAGTTTCCCCTTTGGTTCTAACCATATCCTGGTTTCTCGTTCTTCCCGACTTCTGCTTCGGGAATCTTAGGAATGTCTTTTTACACATACCTCTTCTTTCAGACGGTGTGCTTTCTCCTACCCAACTGCTTTTTTTCCTCATGCTTTCCATTCTCATTCCCAGTCTTTCTGTTTCCCTTTCCTTTTTGTTTTGGCCCATAAACAACCCCCTTCCCCAGCATGTCAACAGCAGTGGGAAGTAACCTAATTAATAGTTCCTTGATAGCTTACCCCCCCACCCACCCATCCCCCCAGTATCCCACTGGCAATTCAACAGCCCTCTCTAAAGAAAGGAAAATATTTCCATACTAATTAATAACAACATTGGGTATTTCTGGGCGGAAGGATCTGGGATTCCCCTCTGGGCCTAGATCTCTCGAGCTGACAGAGCAATTGTACCTCAAAGCACATTTCCTTTTCCAAATCCTTGTATCATTAACTGTTTACAGTGCTCTCTGTATCAAACATCTTTGTCAGCCTGACTTGTATGTTAGCTGGTATCTTTGCAATTGAGTTGAGGATGAATTCCTTCAGCACTCAGCCTATGTCTCTCTTTCAGCACATGGCACTTGCTCACAAACTTACATTGCTTCCCTTCTCTCTTCTCCAGCAGGATTCACGTGAGCCAAGGACCTTTCCACGCTGTGGTTCTCCAAGGACACAGATGCTAGTAGATCCATTTAAAATGTCTCTGCTTCTTGACATCCCCTGACATCCACTTCACTGTCTCTGTTTCTGCCACAATCACCTGTAAAAAAAATCAAGCGCTGTTTTGGATGCGTATCTACAGAGGAGGAGTAGTTCTCAGTGCTGACTGATCTACAGCACAGATGTTTTCTATATGTAGTAGGACAGTCCCACTCCTGTCTTCATAAAGGAGAAGGGAAAGGTAGGAAATGCTTCACTGAGGACTGTGTTAAGAGATGGGCTTCTAGAGAAGAGAGGGAGCATATGTGAGTTTTGCTATCCTGTCCTGGAATCACCAAAAAGGGAGAGTTGTGTCTCCTGCCACTAGAGGTGACCTGAGACAATGTGACTAGTTGCTTCTTCTGCATCACAGGCCAGTAAAAGAATGAAAAGCAAATAAAGTGTCAGAAACACTGGTGCTTCTGAATAATGCAAAAGACAGAGCTCTTCCCAGTGAGAAAAAACAATCAGAGGTCCTATACCACCTATCAGCTCTTTAAAGCTATGACAAATAAGCAAGAGTATCTCCTAGAAGCCCTATACAGACAGCATTGTGTTGGGGGACACCAGTATCGAAGTGAGACTGCCAGACACCATCCCACACATTGGAGGACAGCAGGCTGTCTCCAGGGACTCTTGAAGTAGCAGAAACACCAGCAGCAGCTACAGAAAGGTTCACAGCAAGCAAGAAGCGGCCCACAAGCATGGGTCCTTCTCCTACCCAGAGTGAACTGGAAAAATACTTTCAGATAAGCATTTAGATAAAATAAATGCACAAGGAGCACATTTACTAAGCAGTAGGCCAGCAAAAGGCATCTTCAAAACAGAGTAGTAAGGAAGGAACTGTAAAACAGAATGAAGAAGGAGATAAGTGGGGTGCCTCCACTTATTCTGTCACTGCAGTGCTGCCTGCACAGCCTCCGCTGTCACATACTCCACAGGTCCATTTCCCATGCCAGCCTTCTTCTGAAGAGCCTTTTATCCCCCAGCTGCTGCCCAAGCCTCACTGCATCCCCCACAGTGATGCCTGGCCACAGTCTTGCCCAGTGTCCCCCATCTCCACAAACAACCATCCCTGTACAGCAAAGCCTTGTGAAGCACACATCTGAAGGCTGAAAGAAGGAAGGATGGAAGGAACGAAGGAAGAAAGGATCCTTCTTAAAGGAGGAGGAAGAAGGATGGAGACAGAGGCAAATAGGAGGGAGAGTGAGAGGGGCCATAAATTCCCTTCTAATTCCAAATAATTCCGATTACACGGATGAGTAGTTTTCAATCAGAAAGATAATCTCAAAGATAGATGGCAGGATAATTGCTCGTCGGCGCGACGTAAATATTGTGTCGTTTCTATTAATCTCAGCGAATCGGGTGTCAGGGTTGTCACTCATTCATCAAAACAAATTAAAAAAAAACATATTAAAAAAAGAGAGAGATGCTGGAGGGAGGGGGATGTGTATCCAATAAGCAGCTGAAGGCGTGCAAGGTAATGAATGCTGCTTACATGCTGTTTGTATTTTTTGGTTTATAAAAGCTAAAGGTAACTCAGGCAGAAGGTCTTTATTAACCTCTCGGTAGAGACTGCAAGGGGCACTGCTGCATGCAGAACAGAGCAATAGGACTAGAGAATGAGACTGTGGTTGCACAACAGGGGGAAGGAAGTGGACAACACGCACTAGATATTGGGGCTGAATAGTCTAGCATTAACAAACAGGCAGGAAGTACTGCAGAATCACAGAACCTGGGAGAAAGGACACGGATCACAGTATAAAACAAAGGCAGTGCCTCCACCTGCCATGTATAGGAGTGGGTAGGGAACGGAGAGTGATGTGGGGAGGTCGGCAAGCAGGGCACGCAGTACTCCTTGGTGCGATTTCCCCACTGGCTACAGGATGACAGCACGTCTCTGCCCCACTGCTATATCCCTAGCATTGCATCCCCAGGCATTGTGCACCCCTCTCTCCCTGCCCTTGCAACCTGCTTGGCCTCAGGCACCCTCCTCACAGGGCAAATACAGCCCTTTTGTCCCCTGGCCAGTCACTGACTAGCGTATTGGTTTAGTTCATTTCTGCTGACCCAGCAGGACCATCCTCAACCCCACATCCCCCAGCACTCTCCCTCTCTCCTGGGACCCCTCACTTGCCTGGGAGAGTGCCCTGGTCTGGGACCTACAGGTAACAGCTTGGGTCACACACTGGTCAGTCACCAGTGTTTCCCCACTGACTGCACAGAGAAGTTCCTCGAGAAGACCCTCATCCCACTCTGATATCCATTTCCTCTTTCCCCAGGTTAGGAGCCCTAGCCTTAGCTTCTGCACATGGGATTTTCTCTAGTGGATGCTGAGCTGAAACTACCACTCACATCACACAGCTGGCACAGCTTTACTGGTGGAGATCAGGTTGGATCAAGCAATCTCAAAGAAAAGGCTCCCCATGCAACTTTCTCCTTACCCAAAGACATAGTCAAATCTTTCCAGGAGTGGAAAACTTCTGCTAGACAGTAGCCTCCAGCCATGCCATCTTGTGCTGCAACCCACAAGAGCTGGTGAACCAGTCAAGGCTAGATAAGCATTTGGACAAATCACTTCCCCAGTAAACTCAGCCATGGGCAGGAAGCAGTTCATAACTGCGCGGGGAGGTTCTCCAAGCCAGGACTGTTTGAGCCTGCTGCCTGCTGCTGTGATACGACAGGGAGCCCTTTCAGTGCATCACAATCATCTGTAGTCACTGAAGTGGTTCTTTTTGAACAAGTCACCTCGGTTTGCTGTTGCCTGTGTAGTATTTTTGTGAGGCTTGAAGAAAACTGTTGCTTTCCCTGCCTGCAGTCTGGAGTGGCCAAAACACTTCCTGAAGCTTGTGCTCTGACTGACGTGTCATAAGTACTTTGAGATGAAAAAAATGCAAAGGTATTATGTTTTTAGACCAGACTTAGTTTGTCAACTAAGACAAGTTTTGCCCTCCTGAGCTCCAGGAAGAAGCTGACAGGTTTTGGCTGTAAGTTAGTTTAGTGCTTTGCAAACAGCCCGCTAACACAAGGACCTGAACCAGTGCCCAGGGGCTGTCTTCGCTAAACAGATTTGAAAAATGCTAATATTTCATCCTTGGCCATGTCAGTGTTTCTGTTCATTTACTGCTGTTGTTTCCTAAGAGAACTTATTTATTTAAAAAGCCATTCTATGGGTAGCTCCTGTTGAAAGTTGGAAACAAATTCCCCATGGATATCCTCATGCCAGGCTATGGCAGAACTGGTCCCAATGTAGGCCAAGATTCATTAGGATTGAGTGCTGTTCTCACTGCACAGTCCTCTGGGACAGAGGGAGCAAGGAGACTTGTCCCAGCAATACATTTAACCTGTCAATCCAGCCAGCAACGCAATATCCGCTGGGGATTTCAGCTGCTTCTCTGATCCTGCCTTATCTCCCTACATCCCCCGGCATGCCCGCCACTCGGTGAAATGTCACTTCTCTCTCCCCTTCTTCCAAGATGGAAGTGAACTTGTGTGCCTGGCAGGGGAGCTGACAGACATGAGCTGAAAGGCTGTCAAGGAGCCACTGAAAAGCGGGCAAGCCACACTGTGTCAGGTTTCGGGGTCTAACACTGCAGCTTTCTGTCTGCTCTCAGGCTAGCTCTAAATGGAGCCTTTGATAGGCAGCCAGGCAGCTGTCATCACAGGGTCAGCCTCAGAAGCAGGAGCGTATGAGCACCTGGGAAGCACATGCCAGTGACCAGAGAATAGCAGCAGTATTGTAAGGCTGGGTACTGTAGGGAACCAGGAATGCTGGAATGAGGGGAGAGTCAAGCATCGGACAATGGGATACACCAAATGCATCCATCCACAAGTCCTGGAGAAACCTCAGTTCCACAATGACTTCTCAGGAGTGAAGTGTCCCACAAATCAGCTTCCTACTATCTTCAGCGCTCATTTCCCTCTCTAAGAAATTAGCCAAACAGAGACTCTTCAAGGGGAAA
>NW_009204630.1:20791-88545 GCF_000690835.1 Fulmarus glacialis
TTCGATAACCACCCAACGTCATTTTCCGCTTCCCATGGGTGGGAACTGTAGTAGCCTTTGACTTCCCCATGGCTGGAGTCTTGGTGCCCGAGAAGAGTATGCTTCCTCCCAATATGTCACAGCTTTTCCAGTGAGCACCTGGATGGGTCCCTACTACAAAAGACGGAGCTCACCCAGATGGATGTGAGGGAAGAATAAAACGCCACACTGAAGGGGATCTCCATGATTCCCTCACTCAGGGGCCTGATCCCTATACCCGTGCAAGCTGGAGTTACACTTCTGAGCTTAATTAATTACAACCATATAAACTATATACAACTATACATAAATAATTAATTTACGGCTACCGATTAAGCCAGTTCTCTCACTCTGGAACAAGAGTTCGTCCTTTGCTTAGTGGGCTTCTTTCAAAGTACCTCTGAAACAGCTTGGTGAGGTAACCAGCTGACAATCTGGACCTTCAAGTCACGCTTTTTTTCAGAGGTACTCTTGGAAAACCAGCATCTGTGGAGTGAAAGTTCTGTCACTAATGAGAAACTAGATGAAACTGAAAATGTGAGTAAAGAATGAACAGCTAGTCTTCAGCACAAGACCAGCTCAAAGGCTCAGTCGCACCAGGGTCTATGCTAGGACTACTGAGGTATATTATGTGTGACCTGGAAACTGAGAAGAACAGGTGGTAGAAAACTGCAGATGACAGCCTCGTTTAAATTAATCAAGGTAAAAGTGGACTGAGAAGAACCTCTGAGTGACAAAGCTGGATAGAAAGGCAGACAATTGTAGGTGAAATCCAGTGTCAGCCAAAGCCAGGCAATGCAGACTGGCCTCAGACAGCACTTCCATAGGGCTGGAATTTCCAAATGAATACAGGAAACATAGACAGTTCAATGGAAATGACCTTTCACTCTACAGCAGTGGCAAGGAAAAAAAAAAAGGCAGGAAAAAAAAAAGCACTCATTCAGATAAACCAGGAAGGAAATACTAAGTGATAATGGATAGGAATTTTTGTCCCTATGTTCTGTACTCTACAGTAGCACTATCTCTGTATGCCGGAGGAATGTCTTAGGGGAAACATCTCTGCCCTCCTCCTTTTTCCTTCCTTAGATACTACCATAAAGAGCACAAGGGAACCATGCCCTCAGAGAGAGCTACCATAGTCGGTTAGCACTTAGTATCTTCTGGAAGAGAGCAGAAACAGGAGTGCAAAGCTGGGACAGAAAAGTGCCTGGAAAATATAGAATATATGAAGCCCCACCAGGTAGCACTGAAGATACAGATAAAGCAGGATTAAAATTACGATCAGTGTGCTGGTTTTGGCTGGGATAGAGTTAATTTTCTTCATAGTAGCTAGTATGGGGCTGTGTTTGGGATTTGTGCTGAAAACAGTGTTGATAACACAGGGATGTTTTAGTTACTGCTGAGCAGTGCTTACACAGCGTCAAGGCCTTTTCTGCTTCTCACCCCACCCCACCAGCGAGCAGGCTGGGGGTGCACAAGAAGTTGGGAGGGGACACAGCTGGGACAGCTGACCCCAACTGACCAAAGGGATATTCCACACCATATGACGTCATGCTCAGCACATAAAGCTGGGGGAAGAAGGAGGAAAGGGGGGGATGTTCGGAGTGATGGCGTTTGTCTTCCCAAGTAACCGTTAGGTGTGATGGAGCCCTGCTTTCCTGGAGATGGCTGAACACCTGCCTGCCGATGGGAAGCAGTGAATGAATCCCTCATTTTGCTTTGCTTGTGCGCGTGGCTTTTGCTTTACTTATTACTGTCTTTATCTCAACCCATGAGTTTTCTCACTTTTACTCTTCTGATTCTCTCCCCCATCCCACCGGGGGGGAGTGAGCGAGCGGCTGTGTGGTGCTTAGTTGCTGGCTGGGGTTAAACCACAACAATCAGATAGGTATATGAATTATGATTTGATCTATTCAGGGTCTCCAGTCCTCTATTCTCTCACTGACAGCAGCCAAAACTTGCTGCAAGAACCTCATAGTAGTTTAGGATAATCTACCTCCTCCCATAAAATTATCATCCTGACAGTCAGAGATTCAGTTAAAACTCATAAGCTGGTAAGACTCTGAACATCAAAGAAAAATAATGGACCCAGCCCCACATCAGTGACTGGATGCCAGCTGAGGGAACCTCCCACAGGGTTTATGGATAAATTGGGCGGCAAATCCGTGGCCTGAGTGCCTGATTTGTCTTTAGGCTTTGTGTACTGACACAATAGCTGTTTCTGTCTCTAAAGTTCCTACAGAAAGAGATGAGAACTGTAAGAGCTGTCCCCTGAGCTTGCCAATGCACCGCCAGCAGGACCCACCTTCTTGGAGAAAAGGTAAAGAATATCCAAAATCGGAGGCTGAAGCCAAACTTAAACCAGCAGAAAGAGAAAAAAAAGCTTACCCCTAAACTCAACTCTTCTGCAACATCAACCTCCCTGGGCAACAGGACTCAGGAGCAAGGTGCAAACTGCTGTGATAACTTCTACGCTTCTACATGTCACCCCACCTAGGATGACTCTTTTCAGTGTAACTCTCATGCACCTTCTTCTATCCAGACCTCCCTCCTCTGCCTCTGTAGATGAGGAGGTAGGTGTGGACATCAGAAGCTGCAGCAAGATAAGTCTGCCTTGTTACCCAGAGGCAGAACAACTGTGCTGGCCATATGAACCCAGCTTGCAGAGGTCAGGCTGAAAAGCACTGCAGGGTACAAAAAGCCATCAAAGGGAAAAATTATAAGCTTCCTTCCCTTGTTACATTTCCCAGCTCTGCCTCACCCTTCCATGACCTTTACAGACTGGCAACCCACTATGCTGAAATCCCCCTTCTTGCACACAACATTTCCCACGTGATAAAACAGCCCAGGACCAGCCACCTCCACTATTTGGTAGCTGGCCCAAACACAGCCTGAACTGAGTAGCAGTACCTCATTGAGAGCTTGTTGTAAAAATGGTTCTTAGGCCTGTCGGAATTGATGCTACCCTACAAAACTGTTTTAATACATATTCCCTTAAACCTTCTCGCCTCTCCCTGCTCCACTGAGGATGGGATAAGCACAGCAGAACCTCTCCAGACTGGTGAGATGCATGGTACAACCTCACCCTGAGGAAAGTTCATTCACTTCCCCTCAGCCTCTGCCAGCCTCACCTGAGCACTATGAAGGCTGTGTAGAGACTTCATCACTGCTGCGAGCACCTCTGGGGACATCCATGACCCTGCTCACTGGAAAGCCCCCACGCAGAGCAGCACAGCACTCATGGCACCCAGCTGTGAGAGAGACATGCAGAACTGCTCTTCAAGGGATGGATTTTCAGAGTCCTCTCACATCTCCTCACTGTCCAGAGCTGCCACCTACGGCTGGTGGGGGATGTAGGGGCCATGGTTTACCACATGTCCCAGCTGAACAGGAATGTCAGGGGCATAAGGAAGCACAACCTGCAGCAATGGCCCAGCACAGTCTAGGCTGACGATGAGGCAGATTCCCCAACAGCACAACGTGTGAACGTTAACCTCCCAGAGCCCTACTGCTCCCTTTCGTCTCTCAAATGCTAAACAGACAAAACACAAAGTGAGAATCCAATGTCCCAAAAAAAACCTGGGACTCCCAGGCCTGAGCCTGGCTCAGTCACATTAACACCTCCCTGGCACCAACCTCATTACTTTCCTGCTCCTCTTTCTCTACCAGAAGTTTCCCTGGGGATGGTGTTGACCAGGAGGGCATGTTTGAACAGCTCTCTGGAGATTGTGGGAGGGGAGCACTGAAGAAGGCCAGAGCAGGTTGGTTATATTGCATTTAGTTATTTGATTTCACTCACTTCCCTCCCTGTAATTCTTCTGCTCCTGCACTGCAGTAAAATCCTTTTGTTCCCACCCCTGGTCCCCATTCAGATCCCTTCTGACACTGTGATTAGCCACATTGGCCTGAGGACACCCTAAAGATGGAGCTCCTTACAAAGGACATGGGTCCTCTGCTCCAAAGCATGCCCACTGATTCAGCTGGGTGTACACAGTGCTTCTGAACACTCTCCCACTGGCACATCCATCAGCACTCAGACACAGTCTATAGGCCATATCCAAACCTCACTGAAGCCTCTGGGAGGTTTTCCATTGACTTCCGCAAACAATGAGTCAGACTAATTTTTCTCTCCAAGGAGCACAGTCTTAGGATTCCCCCAATGGACAGCAACTTACCAGCCTTCAGACACCAAATGAATACCCTCACATGGCTGCACCTCCTTCTGGCACTATAGTCTTTTAGGTTTCTCCTCTCCACATATCATGTTCAATGTGGTTTTCTTTTACTTGCACGTGTCCTGGCAGTGGGGACCTTTATTTCTTACCTTTGTTTCTGATTTCAAATCCCTTTGCATCTCCAAACTGCAGTCACTGGTTACAGTGCTCCCAATGTAGAATCCTTTGGAGATTTAATTAATGGTCTGATTATCTCCTCTTCCATATATCTAATGAAAAGGATTAATCATACCAGCTTGAATGCTGATCCCTCTCCCACCTCACAGGCTATTTCAGGATATTAAACACCAGGTTTTCAATGGCAAAGACCAGATCTTTCTGTCTCAAGCCTATATGATTCTTTTACAATCATCATCATACTTTGACCAGTTTTAAGTTCCTAGTCCCCCTCCTGTCTGGAGAACAAACACACACTGCTAATGGGATTTCATATAGCAGAATCAAATGCTTCACCAGCACTCAGATGCATGTAAAATATCAGACAAAGAAAACGAGTGAATAAGCAACAGCAACTGAAAGCCAAGAGCACTTGGTCAACCTGGTTTGTTCTCCATACTGTCTCTACAGATGTTATTACCTGCTCTCAAGAGCTCCACATCTTTTCTTTCTCTTTTCCACCTCAGTTTCCAAGGAGATATGTCTACTGCAAGAACCCCAATGCTCCCACCATCTCTATCAGCTATGACTATTCCTTACTTCCAGCCTCCCTTGAGCACATTTTTCGTGTAGATGTTCTCTTACACAAAAGCTAGGGGTAGGGAAAACAAGGGTACATGCTGAAGAGCTCAAGAATTTGTATACAAAAGTGTCTGCAGTAGCTGAAGGTACTTGCATTTCCACATGCAGGCATGCCAGTGGATGTAAGGCTCACATTCTGCTCTGGAAAGCCTCTCACTGCAAATACCCCTATTTAGAAGACGGAGCACATGGAAATCTCCCTTTCCCTCTGGAAAAGCACTAGCAATAGGACAGCTTCTCAGCAGAGCTGCTTCTCTCACCTGAGGCGACTGCAGGTGAGCTGACAAAAACAAACCAACATCTGATACTGGGCTAAAATCTGCCCTCTTGCCCTGAGGCCAGCAGCAGATCTAAAGAGGTGCTCCCAATGGCCACCTCTTCCCCTCTCTCAGCCTTATCTCCCTTCTTCCTGGCCTGCCAACAAGGGAATTATCTCTCTAGACTTCTTGCAAGAAGGAAGTGGACACAGAAAGCTCTCAACATACAGAGGAACTTTGCAGCTTTGATTACAACTGCTGTGTTTAAGCTGCCTGTGGATCACTAATCACAGTGCTGACAGGTACACCTTGAGAGGAATGAGACCAATGCTCCAGCTCTCTCACTCTGAAGCTTGCAAAAAAAGATGCATTTATTTTTATCTAAACTTCTCTCAAGGAAAAGGACAGGGCAAATGTGTCCTTCCAATGTGCATGACATTTGCTGGGGTTGGAGTAGAGGTCCATTTTCCTCCTCAAGGAAGGGGAAGGGGAGAGATACAGAGCAGACAGCATGAGGGCAGATGCCCAGGTATGAAAGCAGATCTCCCTCAGTGAGAGGCAGAGTGACACTGCATGGAGTTGCACGGAAAGGGCTTTAAGGCCCCTGAATCAAATCCCTCAGAGATCTTCATTTCTGTGAAATAAATGTACTCACCCAGAGCCTGTGATTAGGGAGCAAGTAGCAAGCCCTCAGCTTCATCAGTCATTGCTTAAAGGCCAACTCATGAGAAAACCCTCCCCGTGCTCTGCCCACTATGATCTCCTAGGACCTGCCTGCCTGTGATGGGCTCTCTCCACTTCAGCATTGCAGCTGAGTTACTCTGCCCCTTGTTCCATTCCACCTTTCCACTAGCACCTCCATGTCAATTAAACCCCACCTCTGAGATCCCGCCTCCACTCCAACCTGCATCTTAGACCTTCTTTCCTGGCTTCTCACGTCCCTTGGTAGCAAATCTGAGGCAGCCAGAAAGCTCTCTCACCCCATCCATGCACACTACCAGCTACTTTGTGCTGGCTGTGAGCTGACTAAGAAAAAAGCAGCTGAAAGTAGCTGACTTTACAGACTTGGGTTTCTCTCTGACCTATAACTTCCTTCTCATCTGTTTTCAAGAGAGGTCCAAAATCCAATAAATTAGGGCCAGTCAGCCTCACCTGTGTCCTTGGGAGAACAATGTAGTGAGTCCTCTTAGAACACGTTTTGGGCACACAAAGGAGGAGGTGGTGATTGGGAACAGTCTGTGGATATTCCAAGGATAAATCATGCCTGACCAACCCGATTCTCTTCTATGATAAAATGATGGGAGTTGTGGACAAGGGGAGAGGCATGGGAGCCATTTACCTTGACTTCAGCGAATCATTCAACGTTGTTTCCCAGAATGTCTCAAGTTTGATATAAAATTATTATGAGTGAACTATCAGATGAGTTAAAAACTGATTGGATGATCAGGCTCAGAGGGCAATGTTTATACACTACCTGGAGGGCAGTAACAAGGTGTATGCGGGGGTGTATCCTGGGACCTGTCCTGTTTAACATCTGTATCAATGACCTACAGGCTGCAACAAAGCACACTGTTGTCAACTTGACACCAAAGTGGGGGGACCAGTCGATATGCTCAAGGCAGGGCTGCCATCCAGAATGGCCTAGACAGGCTGCAGGAATTGGGCTAACATGAACCTTATGAAATTCAACAAGGACAAATGCGAAGTCCTACACCCTGGAAGAAATAATCTACTGTGACAGTGCATACTAGGGACTGCCTGCCTGGGTGGCAGCTCTGCTGAAGAGGACTTGCAGGCCTGATAGGTAGTAAGTTTAATATGAGCCAGCAGTATGCCCTGGCAGCAAAAACGGCCAACGGCACCCTGAGCTGTATTCATGGGACATAGCCAGTAGATCAAGAGATGTAGTTATTCCACTTCACTTGGCACTTGTCAAACCCTGTCTAGAATATGTTGTCCAGTTTTGGGGCCCCAGTACAAGAGAGAGATTGATAAACTGGTGCAAGTTAAATGGAGGGTGAGCAAGGTGGTAAGCAGGCTGGAGCATTTGCCCTGTGAGGAGAGACTGAAGGAACTGGGCTTGTTTAGCCTGGAGAAGAGAAGGTTTTAGGGGGACCTAACAGTAGACTTTCAATAAGGACCTTATCAAGAAGACAGAGACAGGCTCTTTACAGTGGATCGTGGGTTGGCAATACACAACAGATACAAATGGAAACAAGAGACGTTCAGACTGGATAGAAGAAAAAGCTTTTGCAGCATGAGGACAGTCAAGCATTGGAACGAGCTGCACAGACAGGCTGTGCAACCTTCATTTTTGGAGGCTTTCAGGATGTAACTGGATAAAGCCCTGAGCAACCAAGTCTGAATTCAGTGTTGACCCTGCTTTAAGCAAGGGACTGTACCAGAGATTGACATCCCTTCCAACCTGAATTATTCTGTAATTCAATGATTCTACAAACAGACTGCAGAAGACGTTCATTTCTTGCAGAGTATTTCTGGAGTAGAAAAAGAAGGTACAGAAATGACAGGACCTGGCTACCACTTCCCACAAGCTCTGCAGTAATGGCCTCTGCACAGCAGCTCTCCTCATAGCATCCATGGAATAGATGGGCAGAACCCCTGAGAGAGAAAAACCGCTACTCACATGCACTCTGAGGTGAAGGCCTGACCCTGACCACTGCCAGACTCATCAAAGTACAGACATTTTTTCTAGTACCAGTGAGGGAATGGCTCATGGCTTCTCAGAAGTACCACTGACCAGTCTGCCAGCAACAGCAGAGTGCTCTGAATGCAGTGTGCTGTAGAAGTACCAACTTCTCCAGTATGTCTCTCCATAAGAATACAAATCCTTCAGAAGAAAATCCCTGAAAGATGATTTGTACCAACAAATATCCAAAGCTATTTCCATGGGAGCAAAACAAAGTGGGCTCTGAGCAGAGCTGCATCACAAAGAAGTTGGGGCAGTTTATTGCCCCTCAGTCTTCACATCTTTAAAAAAATGTTATTTCCCAGTAACACACAGATAGAGCTGTCTCCTCATAAAACTAAATATTAGGGTAGGAACAATGTCCTTATCTAGGCCTAGATAGCTGGAGAGATGGCAGAAATCTGTAGCTAGTAATTCTCTCTAAAACAGGAAGGACACAGGATGGCTCATCCCATATATCTTATGATGGAGGAGATCCTTTGTTCTTTACAATCAAGGGAAACATGAGGAAATATCTGTTGAAGGTAAAAACTTCCCATTGGAACAACTCGAAGGGCCTCCAAAGATCTCACCAGTGAAGTCACTTAACATCCTTTTTAAAAAAAACCAACATGAAACTCGGGCAATAACTGAAGCAATGATAGGGAGATTCCTGTATTTTGAAAAGGACAAAAGGGATGTTGGCAGGAAATTCTAGATCAGTTAAACTTGATCTCAGCCTGGACAAAACAATGAAACAGTTAATCCAGAATTATACTGGGAAAAATAAAATCAGAGGCTAAAAATATAGTGGAAAGTAGGTCTTGTTAGGCTGCTACCTTCTCTCTCCAGCTCTTCTTTTTTTCTTTCTTTTTTTTTTTTTTTTTTTTTTTTTTTTAAACAGGATGACAGGCCTGGAAGGTAAAGACAGCAGTGCCAGTGCAGCATTCCTGGACATCCATAGCAAGGCTACAGCCATAGCCAGTTTAGGTGTCATTTCACACCCAGTGTGCAGGTCCTAACACATTCCTGGCCCACAAACCACCCTGCTGCCCCTGTTTAGTACACGGAACAAGCTCAGCCTCGAATGTACTCTGTATATAGCAAAGAAGCAGGGGGCATGAAGGAGGCTGTAGCAGCAGTCTGCTGACAGTGGCACGCTGGCTGGAGGGACATGCGGCTGTCACTCAGTCTGCCCAGCGCACTCCGCTCTGCGCATCCTGGAGCCACGGCAAGCTCTGGGCTGGGCTGCAGGGGAGGGGGACCCAGACCTCTGCCCAAGGACTGTCAGGCAAGAACGGCAGGGAGATCTATGTCCCCATGGAAGGAGAGGGATAGAGCTGGGGGCTATAAGCTCTGTTCCTGGTTACAGGCAGGCTGCAGCCACTGTCTCTGAAGAAGCAAGTGCCGTGAGGAGCTTGGGGCAGTGTGAGCCAGAACAGGCACCTGGGCATGGTACAGAGAAGTGCCTTGGTCTGGGGCAAGGAAGACACTGGGCAGTTCCAGTCTTCAGGAACCAGTCTTTCCCACCATCACCTGCTCATGAGGAGAGGAACACGAAGGACAACATTCTTTGGCTCAAACTTCCTTCTGTGACATCTCGAGTAACAAATGTGTGCTGTGAGCGATCCATAGGGCATGCAATCTATGGATTAAAAACTGGCTCACCATTTGAGATTCAAGAGCAATTGTCAATGGTAAGATAGCACTAAACAGAGACACTAGCAGAAGCTTGCACAGGCCCATTGCAATTCCAACTCATTGTTGGTATAAGTACAACATAGAGATGTGTGGGATGAGGAAAAATGAGGAAAGAAGCTACTCTCAACAACATGACTCACATCATTCTCTATAACCCAGCAATGCACAGCCCAATGCAAAGTACAAAGTAGGACTGATGCTGCAGGGGATTGTCACAGAGTCACAGACTTGGGGGTCCCAGGTACAACATGAGCTCTCATGTAGCCCTTGGATCTACAACATGGGGAAGATTAAGAACAATATAGAAGCATCCTGCATGCATCAATAAGGCAGTTACTAGATCCCTTGCCCCCAGCGGGTGCAAGCTTTTTGTTCCCTTGATTATTAAAGACTGAGAGGATGTACTTACCATGGTAAAGCACCTGAGAGCAGGAGAGTGTGCCAGTCTTGTAGGCAGAACTGTAAGGAGATCCAGAGCCAAGATGTTGAAGTTGATGGGTTCAGCTTCAGAATGAGATACTGCCATACTGCCTCCTCATGGCAAGGGGAATTATACACCAGCCAAAGGAGACAAGAACTCACTGTGGCTTATGCCTGTTTACACAAGATGACTTACAACATGGAATTGTCTTCAAACACTGCTTACCAATCCTTGCAGACGTCCTGGAAGAAATTCTGTTGCAGGAATTTGTTTTCACCCTGAGGAGAATACACCATCACGGACTGCTGAAGCAAGACAAAGTGTGCACATTTGAGAACGTATTAAAAGTCAGCTATCTACAGAGGACCTGCAACAGGACTCTGTGGAGATATGGAACAGATCACACAAGGTCAGTGGAGACATGGCGCACAGCTATCCCAGTTGTATCTGCTGTTTCCAATAGCTCAGCTCCCAAAAAACCCCACATTGCTATCCTTCAGTAATCAGTCAAGGGTCAAAAAACATGCAGAAACTGTCCCAGAAAATGAAAGGGAAGCTGCTTTCATAAAACCAATTTCTCTTTTACTGAGAGCCACCTCAAATCGTCCCCGGTGCAAGTCCTCTTTGATAGGCAGACTAAGAGACAAAGTAGCTCTGAGTGCTCCAGTGTCACTCTATAAAAGCACTGCAAGGCTTAGCCTGCAGTAACTGATCACTAGCTCTCTATTGCTACAGTTCCCGCTCTATTTCTCATACTCCTTTTTGCCAGGAGGTATTGTCTATTCAGTCCTTGTTGGACTGTTTTGTGGAGCACTGTGATTAGCACTGAACCAAAATCACCCAACCCTTGTGGACCTTTTTTCCCTTCCTACTATCAGAATGAGATTTCATCTTGATGTTCAGAGCCTGGAGACCCAGAGGTCAGAGGTCACCACACGATCCACTGAGCCACCCAGTCCCTAGATCACAATGTTAACAAATCACCATTTATCTTTGTTACTGCAGCAAGTGTCCAAGGCAAAACGGTGCCAAAGATCACATCTGTTGGGATAACCTATTGATTTGTGTCATATTCTGCCCAATCCCTATTTTATTCTTGCTCAGGCAGAGGTCAAGGCAGGTTAAAAATAACTCCTTCAGTCTGAGGTGCAGGACTGAAGAATTTAAAGCCAGCCTGTTCTTCCCAAGGGTGGGGGTTCAAAACTCTCCAACACAAGCAACAGGAGCAGTAAGCTACAGCCGTTACGAGCAAGAACTTGCAGTCAGGGAACTCGAGCCACGGCAGAAGGTTTTGCAGCTTTAACTAAAAGACCTTTTTTTTTTTTTTGAGAGAGAGAATAAATCAGTCGCCTTAGTTCATTCAAGCAACTAAGCATTACAAAAGTTTACGTGATGTACATACACAGTAAATGCTTTGAAGTACCAGTGCAGACTGGTGCAGATTCTGTAACAGCATTCACACCTCCTAGCCAAAGTACACAGACCAACATCAGCATAATTCATTGTCCCCATTCCACAGTAAGTTAAAATTTTGAACTTTATTACAGGGGTCAAAAAAAAAAAAAAAAAAAGATCAGAATTGAAGTTGTTACTGCTGTTCCTAGCACTAATGTTCACATGTCATTTTTGTCAGAGAATTCTCTAGGTAGATGCAAATTTTTATTTATATTATTTTATCCCATCTCAAAACCTTTTCTACAGGCGTTAAATTGCCAACACTTTAGAGATATTTTGCCTTCCATTAACATTATGCCCTTCAGGAAATTAAATTTTAAACTAATACGCATTTCCCCATCTTTTTCATTAAAAAAACCATAATGTACATGCAAAGCAGAAAACACTTCTGTATAGCATCTACATGATCTCCTGAAAATTTTGCCCAATGATGCAAAAGAGGATTTTACCTTTCCTCTGGCTTCATACTCCCACTCTCATATGATTAAGAAAGGAACCCAGTTTGTTATTTCATCTTCTTCTAACCAGAGTTCCTGACACCTGTACTAAAACTCAGCAGATTTTAAGGGGGCCCTAACAGGTGGACAAGTCCTCTTTTCCTCACCACACAGAGATTTATATCTGAATATCATTCACCTAATTACCACACTACTGCAGGCCTCTGAATTCTTCTGTAGAAGGAAGGAGATTAAACCAACCTATGCTACCAGGAGGTAGAAATAAGTGCTCTGAATGACAGAGAGAGAGGATAAGAATAAAACCTCCCACTGATTACCAGCACCTTGCCTGTAGAAGAGGGGGTATCATGAACTGTGCAACATAACTCAGAAAATTCACCCACTTATCCAATCAAATGCCAATGAAATTGCTTCCCTTTCCATTTCATCCTTGGAACTGAAGGGCCGGTGTATTTTAGGAGCACACTTTAGTCATAGCACTCCGGATGAGAAACAACAAAAGAACTAACCGCCCTTGTGCAGAAGTAGTGGGGCAGGACGCTGTGCAGCACCTCCATGGGGAGTGAATAAAGCAGAAACCCCTCTGACAGGACAATGGTATAAACTTCCCAGATGGGATGTGAAAAATCTTGGTATAGGAGGTTTATTACAGCAGTAAAACCACCCTAATGCTGTCACAAAAAGCAAAGGAAAAACCAGGAGTGGCTGAAGTTTTCCTGGGCTTACAGACAGGCACAGGGGAGGCAGGCAGGCTCACCACACACAGCCATCCAACCCTTCCTCAGCATCCCGCAATTTTGGCACAGAGGGGAATGGCAGGGGATACTGGGCCAAAATCTCATAGACGCTACTGAGAAACATGAACACGTTCATCTCTGCCCTGTCACAAAATTGACCTGCCCCACGGTTAAGCAGGCTCAGAGACAACTAACCTTGCTGACCGCCACAGACGGGTTTCTGTCTGTAACAACCAACAGGTGGAAGAGCCAAAGGGCAGTTTAAGGCTCAGCAATACCATGCCCGCTTGTATGATATATGCTCCAAAGTAATCTCCACCCTTACCATATTCCTTCGTCAGGCATTTCTGGAGCAGCAGGGCAGAGTCCAGCGCTGGGCTGCAGGAGCTGGCTGCAACAAGAGTTAACGAGCTGTGGCTGCTCATTTACAGGTTAAAGAGGAGACCACCAGCACAGGCAGGAGGAAGAGCAGCCGGGGGCAGGAGGCAGCAGAGACCTGGCAAAGCACTCTCCTCTCTGCTCTCTCTCTAGCAGTTCTGCGGGCGATTACTCCGGAGCACCCAGCCATACCAAAATCAATAAACAATTTCTACGCAGCCCAGGGAACTTTGCCACACTTAATAAAAGTCTCCAGTCACAGTTATGGCTTCATTTCACCTTAACGTCTTCTTTAACTGTCCCTTCTTTTCAAGATCAATTAGAGGCATGTGCAAAGAGAATAAAAAATAAAACAAAACAAAACAAACAACAACAGGGAAAAAAATAAAATGCAAGGTCAAACTAAGCAGCCCAGCTTTCTCCATGCCCTCATCACTCTCCTGAGGCGAACATGGAAATACAGGGACTGACAGGTAACACATTGGGACACCTTGTTTACACATGCTCATTGCAGCCTCTGGTTCTGGGCACAGATCAGCAAGAGACCAGCCTCATCTAGGAGAGCTGGAGTATTTGGTAAGACTTAACTGAGCCTGTAGAAGACACCTTTGTTCCCTGCAATTTCAATGCAAATTCAGCACCCCTGAAAAATTCCAAATACAAAGGGTGAAACTCCACCTGTCCTCAAAAGGGATATAGCACAGGCACCTTTAAGTAGTTCTTCATTTTGCCCTGGGATGATTCCCAATGATGCTTTGGCTTCCGATGAGACATCCAGAACCCTGCCACTGAATCATCCTCTGTACCCCAGTGACTGACAAGAGGAAAGGGGTAATGAAGGAGGGTAACTTCCATTAATAGCAATGGGGGGCAAATAGCTGCATTTTGGTCTCTCCTCCCTCTTTGGAATTTGTGGTGCTAATATTGCTTTGATGTTGTGTATTCAGGTTGAAAGTATTAGAAAAGTTGTTTGTGGTTTTTTGGTAACTTGTCTGAAATAGCTGGTTCTGCACCTGGGACATCTGCTCTTGAACAAAATATATGACAGTCACTTTGTGGAGGGCCTGGCCCATATGCCAGACCTTCAGTCCTTAAGAGACTCCTTGAGTTCAAATGCTTCCTCAGATAGAACCCAGAGTCTCTGCCCTGGCTGAGCCGAGCCTGCAGGCCACCATGGCTATTTCAGTCAATAACCCACTCTTTCATCGTTTGCAACATTTTAGACCCATGCAAAATAAGATTCAACAGCTCTGTGCCCCTGACGCCACCACTGCCTTTAGGTCCTTATCCAGAACTGTATAGCGGAAGCAGACTGAAATCATTACAACTCCTCAATTCTTCTCACTGCTGCAAGAATCACCAAGGGAAGATCCGCTTCGCGCTCGTCCCATCAGGCATGGGAAGGAGTCACCAGAGAGAAACCCTGGGGAAGCAGCAACCGGGGGGACCGACCTGTCCAGGGAAGACACTGCTAAACTGCCTCCGCTTGGTAGCACTGGCGCAGGATGTACTATTCCCACAGGTAACAGTTTGGCCTCTTAGATTGCTCTAGAGAAATGGATCCTCCCACTGAAAGCATAGCTTGGGAGCACAAAGCATGGGGACGGCAGAAAGCGGGACAACACTTGCCATCATGCCACTGTCACCAGCAAAACATCTCCCCAACTTAGACCTCGATTCAAAAGTGCATCTATACTGAGACTGGGTCTCCTCTTGTGCCTCCTTCACCAGAGCAGAGAGCACAAAGGAGGGCATGGTGGTGTTGGGTTAACGGTGGGACTTGATGATCTTAGAGGTCTTTTCCAACCTTAATGATTCTATGATTCTAAGTTTTGGGACAGGCAGACATTATTCTCCAGCTGGCTCCCACTGCTTTGGAAGGGCACGCAGAGAACGAAATGCATGCACACAGTCAGCAGGGCAGTCTGGTTTTTGAAATTAAAAAATCCAAAGAAGGTGGACAATAGTAAGATATAAGGAACAGAAATGCCCTCAGCCTTCAATCCAAATCATATTTCTCTGATAACATCTCCAAAGTGTGGGCTCTGCTCCCCAGCTAGATCTCTATTCCAGACACATCTCTTGTCTTGGTTCCTCTTCTTCCTGCCTATACATGCCTTCATATGTGTATCTTTCCTGATGCTTTTCAATGTGCTTTAGCTGGTATCCTGAGATGCCCTGGCTCAGGTCCTGAAATTAAGGACAATTAATTCAGCAATCAACAGTTCAGAAGTCTCTCTTTTCTGCCATTTTATTTCACACTGATGTCATCACAGATCATGTATCATCCTGCCCTTCCTCTCCTTTACTACTTGTGGCCTACACCCACATCTTGTCTCTGTTTGGACAGTACATTCTCTGGACAGTAAATGCTTCTATTCGAAGTCTGTAAAGCTTCAGGGTCAGCTGGACTTCAGGATTGACCAGAACTTTCTATGGACTACAGTAGTACAGAAAGTGAGGAAAGACTGAGTTTACAATGATCCCACAGGCTACAGCAGTTGCTCAGGGCATCACCTTGGTCGGTGGATTGCTTTGCTGAAAGAACACTTCTTACATCTCCCAGATAGAAGTACTACTTTTCCAGGAGGCCACCCAGTGACTTTTCTTCACACGACCCTGGCTGGAGGAGTTTAAAGCTCTTCAGCCACCACTCGCTGGACACTGTGCAGATTTTTCAGCATGCTCACACCATGGCAACTCTAAAATAACCCAAGTATGCATCAGATGGAGTGAAGCATTTCAAAGCAGGTTATGCAAACCTGCGCCTGGTTATATCCTCATAATTAGAGGCCTCTCAGGGAACATTGAGATCACCAATATATTAAAGAACACATCAGAAACTAATAGGGTGTTAAATATTTCCAATTGAGAAGAGCCTACATGGCTGGGAGGAGACAGCTCTAGTAAAAGACTGTATGCTGCTGCATCACAAGCCTTCAGCAAGAGCAATGATTTTCTTGCTTGCAATATTTTACAGACTATTTGAGGCTAAAGAAAACCTATCTTTGCTATTTAAACGTGAAATATCTCAGTGATACCCTGTGATAAGGAATTGGTCGTCACCTTAATATTTAATCTTGCACTGTGGTTCTACTGCCTGTGTCAGTGGGTACACAGCAAGGCCCAGAAACTGTGACCTACAACAGAATGCAGTGACAACCACCACTATCCGTAAAATAATAGAAAAATACTGTTTGAGTAGCACCTGGTGTGGTTGGGAGTGTTTGAAGGAAGAGAATAAAGCTAGGCAGAATGGATGTGGAGGCCAAATAATGAAGGCCCGAATTTGTCACTTGCATGGAGCCACTAAAAACATCACTTGAAACAAAAGAATTCAGTGAAAGTATCACTGGGACAAAGGTGACTGGAGGGATGAGATCTCATAAACCATCTGCTTTTGGAGACAGAAGAGAACTTTCTCCTGCACTAACATGTTACTACACATTTACTACATATCAAGTTTATATCTACCTGGAAAGTACCAGTTAGATGCAAGGCACTCTCCCAGGCTGTGACAATGCAAGCTTTCCATTAATAATCCATAATGCCACCAAGAAAAAAAAGAGGTGCACAGCATTTTCAGAACTGCCAAAGATTCTCACCTGCCCATTCAACCCAATTTTATAAGCATACACTACAGGTGTAAGTAAGCTGATTTCCTACACCTTCCTCCCCCAATGTCCAAGCACTTGGCTACATCTAAGCAAGGCCAGGAGGTGACCATTAGCATTAAGAGTGTCTTGCCTCCACGGAAGCAAAAACAACTTCAGGGACCTGATTCTATGGGGATAGAAAAGAAAGATCCTCCAGAAGAATGGTAAGAAGCCATTAACCACAGGCTGTATAAGAACCAACTTCTGCAGTTGTTCAAGGATGAGACTTACCATGGCTGAAGAAATTTTTCTTTTTTGGAATAAGGAAGCACCCTATATAGAAGCTTCTTCCTATGGTACTTCCCAAACACTTGATGGTTTCCATATTCACAGAAAAACCCGTCTCTATGCTGAGCAACCAAGGGTCCTCATCTAGGGATGGGAATGGATACTTGGTAGGATGTGTAAATGGGGCTGGATCATGTAGCCAAACTCAATAACATCCGGTTCATAATGACCTGTCATAATCCTGTGCCAGGATATAGGGAAATGGACCAAATGGTTTCCCAAAAGGAAATCTATGTTGGAGGGGGAATGATAAAAAACACAGACTGAGCCTAAGCTTCTGAGCATTGCATTGAATCCCCTGGGTACAAGAGGGAAATGGAGGGGCAGCTTGAGAAACAGGTCCCTTTTCCCTGATCCCTCTACTGCTGGCAAGGATGTGATTTTATACAGGAAAAATAGAGCACTAGAAGTGTCTGGAATAGAAAAGATCACAGCTCTTTTTCCCCTGCCAAGGTGACAGCCCTAAGGACCCAACAAAGCAACATATCTGCTTGTCTTACTCTTTCAAGGATTGCTTCAGCTGTGGCATTGTACTGCACCCTCCCATCCAACTGGGATCGCCTCCAGTGGCAATTATGCTTCAACTGAGAGGAGGAAGGATTTAATACAGGAATTCCCTGATGCTAATGCCTTGCCAGAGGTGCATGAAGCATTCCAGGTTGCCAAGAGGCCTGACAAATATACAGTCACTTGGGACAAGGTCTTTTGTGCTTATTATGGGCTGATGTGCTCTCACAACTAGAAGTGGAACTGATAACCAGCAATACAAGTCATTGCAGCACCTGAAAATGAGACCATCCTGCCCTTTAAATCAACCTGCTTTAGTGCTTTCCTAGATGGAAAAATATAGTCAAATGTCATGCTGTTTCCTTGAACCCAGACCCTCCAAACCCCAGAGGCAGACAGAGCAACCGCACTTCTGCATCCAAGAATTACTCAGCACAGCCCCCTCTGCCTTGGATGGCAACTAGATTGCCTGGATCGTCTCCCCACAAGCACAAGAGGGCTGGAGAGTTAGGCTCTCTCTTCAGCTGTGGAGGAACATAACCACTACATCTGTGTGCACCCAGGCATGCAGAGCTCAAACAGTACTGAAGCATCAGCACTGCCCTCACAGGATGCATGTGGCCTGGCTCCCCTGGATGTGGCAGATAGGAGAAGACAGAGACCTTTCTGGATTTGAGTGCACAGCTCAATGAACCAGGTCTATTCTGGGCTTCTCTTTTTTTTTCCCCCTTTTTCTTTTTTTTTTCCTTTTTAAATGGCCGTTCTTTCTCTTCTGACTTCACAGAGACTTTCAGGACTCCAGAATCCTTCAGCATTCCGTCTGACAAATTTTCATCCACCTTACCTACTAAAAGTGGGTAAGAAGAACAACACATCTCTGCTCAACAGAGCAGATGGATTTGTAAAGCTAGATGGGGCAGGGCAAGCTGAGAGTTGTTTGTTGATATGACAGCAAACTTGAGGATGGGCTCAAGAGACAAAAAAGTGAGAAAGAGTGACCCCTGCATTGCCCAGTGTGTCCCTCATTCCTTCTGAGACAAGTTTGTCACTCCTGTGAAATCCTCACTTGGCCATCTCATCCTTCTTTAGTGATTTGACTGCTTAGCAAGTGTTCCCGTTAGCAAACCCTAAGCCTCCCTTTCGCAAGTGGCAGCCTGCTGTAGGAGGCAGCTACTTTACCAGGCAATAACACCTGGTGGAGAGAAAATTCCTGTAAGCAGATTCCTTGTGACTGAAGCAGCAACCTTGACCAGTCACTTCAGAGCCTTGTTACATCCATAATGATACTGTCTCCACCTTTCCCTTCCCCCCAGCATGAAAGATGAGTGGTTTTGTGGAACGAGTCCCCGAGCTGTGATGGGAATCCGTCTCGCTTGGCTGCAAAAAATATATATATCCTGGTATGGCTGTGATGAATCCTTTCATTATTCATCTGCAATTGCCCTGCTACTGCTGCTGTTCCGTTCTCACTCTCTCTCTTTCTTTTATAAATAAAAATGGAAACAGATTAATGACAAATGTTGACAGTGATTGCTTTTAAACAGCCACACCTGAATGTGGGCTATGGGGGAGGAACAGTGGCAGAGCAGCATCAGAGGGATGGGAAGACCAGGAAAGACTAAGAAAGAGATGGGAAAAGATGCTTACTCCAGCTGGGCTAGATGAGCAGTGACTGGAGCAAGGTATCCTTCTGGTGATTAGGATCTCAATTTGCTCCAACAAATGAGCTCTGGATTAACAGAGCTATGTATCAAAATATTTGAAATAACTAGCAGTAGCTAGTTGTCGTGTCAAAGATACCCTGGAGAGAAGTTTGCGGAGATTCCAGCAAAATATTCACAGGATGAAATGGCAACACACAGAGGGGCAGTTACACACAGCAGTCCCCATTGATGAATAAATAGTACCTGATAATGCTGCTCATCCCACTCCACTCCTGGAGACCAGTGAACAACATCAAGGCTCTAGTTTGTGCAACCACCAAAGCCACTTGTTTTTTGGAAATGTGGTTCAGACAGGCAAAGGCTGTCTGTGACCGGTCAGGCCACAGGTTGACACAGTGAGTGAATGCATCCAACGGAGGCAAACCTCCTGGCCTCATGACACCCTTCCCTGTTCATTCCCACTGCACCAAGAAACACACCAAGTGTTTTACTGTTATCACTTCTCTGTATACCTCTACCCCTACGGTGATATCCAGTGACTGTAGTCTCCTCTTCTAGGTCCCAAGTTTCCTACCTCAAGCACACCTATCCACCTGAAGATACCATGTCTGCTAAAATCACCTTCTAACTAACCATTTCCAAGGCTATCTCACCTTTCTGCCATTGGTTACACTTTCTAGCTAGCTCCTCATTCCCATCAAACTGTTTGGCATCGCATTTGAGAGCAGAGATGTGGATGGTCTCATTGCTGCTTGCTCCTTGCCAGCCTTCCACTTAACTGAACCCATTTTCATCCTTCCCTCAGAATTGCTCCTGCTCTTTCGGTGCCAAGCCACCCTCCTGTCCTCCTGAAAGCACACAACTCCTTGGACTCTTTTCAACAGCATCTAGTGCAAGACATTACAGCACAGAAGCCTGCGCCAACATCCAGTGCATAAACAAAGACCAGATACATGAGAGGAGAGAACACACTGTCAGCATTTAGCAACGCTAATTGCGAACAGGGGGAGCTCTCCATCCCTGTTCTCTCAGCAGCCAAAAGCCATCTGAGCCAGGATCCGTTCATCGCTGAATGGCCCCTCATCTTCAGGATTCAGAGTCTCAGTCCCCCCAGTATCCACCCCTCTCCTCAAGCTCTGGGGCCAGTAGTCGCATAGTTACTTGTATAGTTACTTAGGACAGCCTCATGAGAGAGCGTCAGCTGTTGCCTTGCCTTGGAAACTTTATTAGCTTTGATGTTGTTTGTTGTTTTCCAAATGAACACCCTGCATTAACCCACATGAAGTTTTAGCCCTCCCAGCATTGAGCAGATTTGAACTCTGTGCAAAGACAGAAGATCTGGAGTCTATTGACCTTCACACCCCATCGCAAAGTCCACCTTTCACTCAAGCTCATGTTTAATGAGATGACACGAAGTGCCTAAGTAATGGGGTATATGGTATACATATCAATATAAACTGCCCAAGCAAAGGCCTAGTTCAGCCTGTCTCTTTTTCCTCCTTTATCCTGCCCCTTGTGTCTCACAGCTTTGCCCCTTTGCCCTTGTTCTGACTCTTTCCTGATCCTCCCATCAGGTGACAATTTGAATTTTAAAGCCATTTACACTCCAAAAGGTGCATAATCAGATTTTTATCCCGTACTCTTCTGATGTGACTTTTTTATTATGACATCAAGTACTGACCCATAATAAGGATGTAAATGCCTACTTTAATGTCTATTACCAGTATCTGCAGATGCATATAAAATTATAGTATCATCACATAACTACATATTAACCTCTTGAGCTCCATGACAGACAAACTCTCCAGGGAACACTGTATTCCAATTTTCAGTTACCAGCAGTAGTTCAGTGACAAGCAGTAGAAGTTGTACCCATCCATATCCTAAACACTCAAGGTACTTGCAGAATGATAGAGAGTAGTCACATTCTGAATACACCAGTTCTGGTGCTTCCAGGTGCCAGCTATTTGTGACAAGCATTTGGGTCCTTCCCAGGAACAAATACACAGTTACATTTAAGTATACATACAGGTGGGATGTAGCTTACCCAAAGAAACTTGTTTTCAGCAAAGTTGTTTCTGAGTCACATGGTAACACACAATCATCACTCCACCCACAGCAATTAGCAGAGAGAAGATGAGGTGTACAGCAACATACCCTGTGTCGTCTTTTATGCTTCTGATGAGCAAACAATGCACTTTGCTCAGAAAAACGCCCATTTAGCACAGGTGTAAAGGTGCAATGTGTGAGCAAGGAATGATGTGGTCCACGATACTTTATTGCAAGGATAAGGATACCACAACTGCAGCTACCTGCCCAATCTCAAGATGGTATTCTTAGAAATTCAAACATTCTGATTTTCATCTTTCAGGTTAATGGCATCTGTTTACATCAGAAATCAGGTATTCAGCTGCGAACAGAGCCTGCCAAACCCACATCTAACACAAGAATCCTACAAAAACTTGGAGAGGAAGGTTGTTTGTTGTTGGTTTTTTGTGTTGTTTTTTTTTTTTTTTTTTTTTTTTTTAAATGCAGTAATTTCTGTAGAAGATCTGGACCTGAGAGTCAATGGAGAAAACAGAACAAAGCATAGGATAATAAAGACAAAAGTTAATACCATTTTTTCTTTGTACCTTTCCCCTTCTTTCTGATACAGCTCAGTCAGGTGATCGATTCTGGTTCCAAAGAGGGTCTCTGACCTGAGGGCATTCTTCCCAAAATATACACTAAGATTTCTGATATTTTAAAATTCTGCTGAATTGGGCATTAACAGGCAGCCTATCATTTGTTAAATAACAGCCAGGTTTTCTGCACTGGACAGTCATTACTTTGGAGTTTAGGGAAGAGAATCAGAGGACACCACTTGAAATATCAATGCAAGATATGAGTCAACAGTCATATCATCCTATGATGTTTAGGTAAAAGTATATAAAGTGTAACTGCTCAAGAGCAAGTTTTCACCTGCCTGTTGCTCTTTCTCATCTCGTAGTTGACAAGCTATTTCACAGCAGATGCTCTGTGATTTGGGTTGCTATGCATTTGGGCTGCTCTTCCATTTTCAATTCCTTTGAAGTCCAGGAATCATAGATATTTCCAGAGACAAAGCATATTTTGGGACACTAAAATACCATATAAGGAAACCCCAATACAAAGTGAATACATACCAAAAATTCCCCAGCTCAAAAATAATTAAAATCTATCTATCTATATACACACACATATCTAGTTACAGATAAAAATACTCAAAAGTGAAGAAATTAACTGCCATCCTAATTTGTCCCTCTGTGCATACACATTACAATAATGCCAAATCAAATGATCACACAGTTTATTTTCTATGAGACTCCAGCTTCATACAGAGCACAGAACACACTTCTGGAGAGGTGAGGGCCGAGAACTGAAGGAGATTGGGTCTGACTCATTTGTTGCTAAAGACAGAAAGGACAAAGCAGGAAACTGTCAAGGCAAAGTTCTTGCGATGAAAGCAATTGACCACCAGCCCTGGAGAGATGCCTGCCTGTTGCCATCTCTCTATCTGAGAAGCCAGAGAGAGACTTCAGCAACGAGGACACTGCTCCTCACCTCAACAGTAATTGTGGCTGGATTTGCAGAAGCTCTGAGCACTCATAGCTGCTATGGAACTTTGGAGGAAATGTGATTTGAACCTACACAATGCTACAAAGTAAGCCACTCCAAATTGGCAGTGCCTAGGTATCTCATCTTGGGCCCCCCAAATTCAGAGATAACTCCTAGTTTTTGCTTCAGTCATTCTGACTTAAACTCCCCATCTATAAAGTAAGGGTGACAGTAACATCCAAATTCTCAGCACATAAATAAATCCATTAACATTCTAAGCTGCCATAGCAGGAGGTACCCTGAAGACACTAACAAGGAAATTACTTCTTCCCTCTTCAGAGTGGAGTCTGGATGCTGTGCAGTAAATAAAGCTTGAAGTCAGCCTAAATGAGGAAAAAAAACCCAAACCCAAGCAGCTGTACATTCAGAGAGCCTCAACCCTCCTACACTGACTGAGGCGGAACCTAGTGTGAAGGGGGGCAGGGACAGGACACGACCCTCAAACCCAGCAACAAATCATACAACTGCTTGACTGCATTGTACTGTGCATGCAGAAGAGCACCATTACAGCAACATCGGCCACTTGAATTGTAGCCTTGTTTGTCACAGGAGCACAAATTTTCCAGTTTGTTTTCTTTTTTATTGGGGGGGGGTGGGGTTAAAGAAGGTACTTGTTTAAATGTCTAAATAAATACGTAAACACAGGAAGCCTATGGCTTAGAGTCGTGCAGCCTACCAATCTGGTCAGGAGAGTGGGAAATGCCAGCTGCCGCAGGGTAGCCCTGTGGTAGCCCCTGCACTGCTTGAGTGCAGGGCAATGGCCGCACCTCATAGTCCCTCTCCCCTCTCCTCGGAATCAGACCCTGCACTCCTCATTCCCACTCCTTGCTGTCTCCACAGTACCTGAAAGGACCAGCAAGGAATAAAAGGCTCACGAAAGCTCCCCTTGCTGCTCTTGTTTGTATAGGCTCCTTTCATGGTGACACTGGACAGCCAGGAAAGAAAACACAGGACTTCTTTCACTCACCATACAACACTCGGCATTAAGAGTGTCTTCACCTCTGGCTTTCTCAAAATGGGAATGCATGTTTCCCCACGGTGGAGGGCTGGGTGAGTCCAAGCACTTGCAAATTATGTGGTGAAGCTGGATGAAGAAAAGTCCTAAGGCAATACTGGTGAACCTCTCAGGAAGCTGGTATCAAAATTACTAGAAAAACATCAGTGTCAGTGCTGACATCAGTTTAGCAGAACCACTGGTTCACCATCACTGCGCCTGCAGGCAGTCTGTGAGGAAGAAGCTATGACACTTCTCAAAGTAAGATTTCTCCAACTAGGTGCAATTTTAAAAGCATGTTTTGCAAAATTCACGTGTTTCATCTGCTTAATGGCAGCAACTCCTGACTAAGAATCTGCTTTTGTTCTTTAGACACCTCCTTGTTGCTCCCCCACTAGAAATGAATGAAATTAATGTCATTTAGCATTTTGAAACTCTATACTATGTTTCATTTAAAAACTATTATCAAGTATCTTCTCTTACTGGAAAATTGCTTTACTTCAGTAGAGAACAAATTGTGTACCCCCAGATTTGAAATGCCCTTTATTTAGATGTGAGAAACCCTCCGTTAGTACATAGCAAGTCTACTTGTATCCTACTTGTATTCATTTGTAGTTTCAGTCGATTCTCCGAGCTGGAAAAA
The DNA here is from genome assembly GCF_000690835.1 of Fulmarus glacialis. NCBI lineage: Eukaryota > Metazoa > Chordata > Aves > Procellariiformes > Procellariidae > Fulmarus > Fulmarus glacialis. Next base: position 45,264 of record NW_009204630.1, read on the forward strand.
TATGAAGCAAGCATGGTCTGAAAAACATCAAAATAGATAAAAGCCACTACAGTCAGCCCTGTTACTGAATTAACCACTAGCTATTCAAACTGAACTGAGAAAATTCTCAGCCCTTGGGTGTAAAATTAAGGACATGTGAACAAGAACCATTCAACTTTTTTTTTTTTTAATATAGAAATGCCTCCAATTATCAAATTAAATGCTTCATTCCTCAGGAAAAAAAAAAAGCAAGTAGGTGGAAGACTGCACCAGCTCATTATGATTTTTATATATCTGACATTTTGATCAACCCATAGTTGATCATATTTGCCAAATCTGGGCACTTCCCGTAAGAGAATCTATTGTTAAGAGCTCTTTTCTCCCAACAAAAATCAGCACATTTCACCAGGAATACTTCCCAATTCTCACAGGTGCAGCTTGCAGATGAGAGAGGAAAATCATCACTTTTAAAAATTGGACACTCCCTCTTCCCCCAATATAGTGTTTAGAACTTGAAGCAATTTCCAAAGGATCTTGATCTTTTTGTTTAAAAGCATTAAATCAACTTGGGATCTAATTTTTTTACAATTTATTCCTTGGAACAGTTAATGTAGAAGGAGTTCTGTTTTGTTCTTTCCACAAGTGTGCATAGCCATCAATACTGGGACACAAATATATGCAAAAGAAAATTCAAAGTCCACTGCTCATTTGATCTTTGAAGCCACCACGATCATGGTAAAAAAGAATGATGCCAATCTATCTTAAAAGGATGTTAGTGTTGGCAAAATGAATAGATATCCATTAATCTATCAATTGAGACTGACCTGCTCATTTAAATGAAATCCCTTTTGGGACTGGGCAGATCTGAAGCAGTGACTTGGAAATGAAAGGCTACTTAAGAAACTCTGGAATTGTTTCAAATTCCAAACAGGGAGCATCTCACTTGTCTAGAGACAACATCATGACAAACCGGGAAACAAACAAAATCATTGCAAAAAACAAAGAATGGACATGATAAATTACCTCAAATCCTTCACTCAAGTTTGCAATTCAAAGGAAGAAAAGCATAGTAACTCCCTACAGACCTTCAGGTTACAGTTTATACTTAAAGAAACAGTCAAGGAAGCATGCAGATTATGGACATTCCAATACTGTAAATCTAGTTAGATGTCAGTGAAGCCTCTCTTCTCCCACTCTCAACTCAGTTCACTTTATATCAGATAAAACACTTCTTTCATATATTGATTTATTTCCAGTTTCTATAATCAGAACAAAGATTCTGCAAGAGCCTCATTCAGAGAATACACACCACGTTTAAGACAGAGGAATACAAGCAAGAATCTTCCTTAATTTACATGTTACCCCCAAAATACAGTTCTAGGAACCTGGAATCCAATCCCTATGAAGCAGTTAAATCTTATGACCACATAAAACATTTGGGACATGCACAATGCACCTCTTTAAAGATTTTGAGTAGACCTGTTCGTGAACTATCTCTAGGTAAGCCCTCTGGGACAGAAGGAGGAAGCTAGAACGCAGCTGATGGTAGCTTTGGTTAACTGTCTGGTGTTGCTGAACTTGAGAGAAAATTCAACGGCTTCAGCAGTGCCCAGGGGCTTTGGTCAGACCAGACCAGTCTAAGTTCATGGCACTCTTGGAAGAGTTCCCAGCAATGAGGTCTCACATACACCAATCTGGGCAACAAAAACAAATGCTAGCATGGGACATGAACACTATTAACAGACTTGAGATCTGAAGCAACAATTCAAATGTGGCACTATTCCATGAATGGAATTTTACATTCATTTTGAAACAAAGGTACAGCATAATGTATTTTAAAGCTGAAAAAGCTGAACAAGTCACTATTCCCTAATGTTAGAGAACACACTACCAGAAAATTGCTTCCTCCAGTCACATCATCTCCTCTCAGACGAGTGCAGAAGAGCTCTTCCACTTGAAGAAACCTACCATCTGCTCCTTCGATGTGATAGTAAAGGCTGCAGGCTACCAAAAGGGCACTCCTACAAGGAGGCATCTTCCTTATGTGCCATGAGAGAGAAAAGCAGAAGCAACTGCTATAGTGATTAAGAAAGATATTGGATACTTTTTTGGCAAGTATCCTATCAAGGTAATAATCCTATCAAGGTAATGAAGAGATGCTCTCCCTCATCTGTTTCTGATTTCAGTGCAATGTGCAGGCAGTTCACACAGCTGAGTGAAAGAACTGAGACAGAGCTGGTGAAGCTGAGCATGTACACAGGGAACACTACACCAAGACAGCAGAACTCTAGCTGCCAGTACAGCAAGAAAAGGGGAACCCTCATGAAGGATGCTCTTCAACTGAGTGATCGTGTAGGTTCTGAAGATTGCACACTCGTATGTCATTATACTACTCACAAATAAACTGGTGTGCAGAAATTATGCTTCATTTCAGTTGGCACAGGTAAATTTTTTCTCATCTCACCCTCCCATGCAAATTTCATGACAATCTTTTGGTAACACCATAAAACTTCCATCACCATGACTTTTTCTTATGTTTGCCAAAACATTTCCCATTTTTCAACAGATCTCTATACTGTCGAAAAAAGTGTTCTGTCTTCTCTGAGGTTCTAAACCAGAAGCAACTATCATTTCATGTAGACTGACCTTCACCATAAAATTGACCATTCAATGTCTGTTAGATGCCTCTGTATTTATTTCAATGGCTTATATTTGGCTACAACATTCCTTCCATAAAGCTGCTGTCTTCAAATTGAAGCCTGAAGCTACACAGAAGCTACTGCTTCCCACAGTACTTTGTTCCAATGGTTAATCTGTCCTCACTGTTAAAAGCTCACACCCTATTTCTAACTTGAATTCATTTGGCTTTAGCTTCAAGTTCATTTTTATGCTTATCTGCTCAAGACAAAAGACGCTTTATTACCTAGTATTTCCATTTCCATAAAGGACTTTCTACCACACAGGCAAGACATCTCTGATCTTCTTCTGATAAAACTAAACAGACTGAGCTCTTAAGTATTCCAAATTATAAAAACTGTCAGTCCAAAATCACACTGTAATAAAGGAAATGCAAAGCATTTTAGAATAAAAAAAAAAGATCATTCTTGCTTTCTAGGATTGAAAAGCATTGAAAAGCAGTGATAAGAACTTTAGATTCAGAGGCGACTGCCTGAATATCACTTTTATAGTAGTGTTAACCGTGTTTGGGCAGCAAGGGCTAGCATGATGTTTGGATATATGAGTATATGAAGTTTGAATAGCAATAGGGAAGCAAGTGTTCCTGTTTCCGTAAAGAATATGTGTAGACATTAGAACTGAATGCAGATGGATGTGGAATACTGGTGATTTTCATGCAGGAGCATAATTAAAGGTTAAATGACAAGTTTTACAGTGTGAAGCTTATGAAAAATTACTTATATGGTTAGTGGATTACATAGGACTTGTTGACTGGGTATAGGTAGTTACACATGTCAAAGAAGCCTAATTGTAAAGGAAGACTAGGACTTTTCAATCTTGCTGAAAAAAAGCATGGCAAGAAACAATGTCAGGATGTTGATATTAGGAAAAAACTTTTCCAAGAGAAGATGCAATTTCCTTATAAAGAGGGTAATTAATAAGAAAACTGATTACCAAGAAAGATGAGCTAAACCTTACTTGATGTTTTTAAAGTCAGATTACATGTCCTTCTAAAAATATAATTAAATCCAGTTGCAGGATAAATACTATAGCCAAAAGGTTCACAAAAGTTTTCTCCAGCCTTGAAGAAAGAGTTTGTAAATCTTTTTGAGACAGGACACTGGGCTAAGAGAACATAAAAGGAAAGTATCACTATATTACTACTTTGTCCTTACAGTACCTCCTAGGCATCCAAACCCAGCCACTGTGAGAGACAGAATACCGAGCCAGACAGACCTTTGGTCTGACCCAGTGCAGCCTTTCTTATGCTGTTCATCCCATTTCCTTCAGAGGTTACAAGGAAAAGAGGACAGCTTTGTAAAACCCTGATCATCCTCATAATACTGGCAGCTCTGCTTTAAGACAGTGAATACTCTGGGTCATACACACAGGGCTCAGCAATATTTTTTCTGATTATTGTCTGCAGATATATATACTTTGCATCTTTCTCTGATATAACAGGCTATGCCAGTCCATCTTCCACTTTTACCAATTTTTTGAGTTGGTACAAGAATTCTCATTTCCTGGTATGTCAGTTAACACATCTTTGTCAACTCACTGGAGTCACACTAACAGCCAGGTTTGCAGCTGGGAAGGCATTTTGCCCACGCTGAAGTTGAGAAGGATGTTGAAGGTTCCCTCTGTCTCCACAACGTAAGTCTGTGACCTGATTGAGGGCCAGCCATGCACCCGCCTCCAGGCACTGGTGACAGTTTAGTCTCCCTGCACTTGCGTATAGCACCGTTTACTTTCTCAAGAATGAGACGCTTTGGTATAATTAAGACATGATGTTCTCTATGCTGAGTTCAATCCTTGTACTATGTAAAAGTTTATGGCCTAAGATAATCTTGTCTTGCCTTCTGTATAGCAAGTGGCCCCTTATGCTTTATGCCTTAAGAAGCATTGCTGTAAAGTATTTTTCCATATTCGATGGTACAAAAGCAGGATGTCTCAAGCACAGAACACAAACTGGAATAGAATGCAGGGGACAAAGACACAGTAATGCAGTATCACAATGAGAACAGAAGTTTGTCCTCCTTTGATAGACTCCTAACAGACTATTAAAATACATTTTCTGAACAAATGACTGGTAGTGTCCTTCAGTTTTGCTTCACTGAAATGTTTTCTGGTTATGAAACTGTTCCTCAAGACAACAAAGCAAAGTTCTTATCCACTTTACATAATTCCTTTTTGATATCCAGGCACACACATTGTTTTTTGTAGCATCTTCTTTCTTCAGTGCAGAAGGAGTTACAATAAAAGAGGCACTCAATCACCCTTCTTGTTGCCCTTCCTCCAATTTCCCTTCTCATCCTCTGCCCACAGAGCAGGGGCACAGACACAACATAACAGCATAAGCTTCTACAGTTCGAAGGACAGCACTAACCCTCTCAATGTCATTATTCAGGAATGCTGGCAAGACACACCTCTGCCTACCACAATCATGAAGCTAATTTATCATTCAGTAGCACTAGTCCCATCCTCTTACAGGTTTCTCTCCAGCTACTGTTTTGTTGCCTTCTTCACTCTTTACTGTACCTTACCTTAAAATCATAAATCCCTAAGGCTAGAAACTACATTCCTTTAATTTGCACTTCTCCGGTACCTACCAAACTGGACATTAAGCCTCACTAGAGTTCACTGGAACTACTGGAAATGTGCAAAGAATAACTACTAAATGTGCTCCTCCCAGCTCTCGATTTCTCTTTCATTGAATGTCTGTCTTCTCCCTGTACATAAATAAAGCCCTGTTTGCAAAAGTATGTCTTTGTAAGACTGGTCTCTGTCATTTATGAAAAATTGTGGCAATTGCATGAAGTCGTCAGTGACAGGAAGGGGTACGTATCATGTCACCTTTCTAAAACAGCAGGAAGGAGGATCCAGGGAATGACAGGCTAGTCAGCCCTACCTCGGTCCCTTGCACCTTTATGGAGCAAGTTCTGGAAACCATTTCCAGGCACCCAAAGGACAAGAAGGTGACTAGGAACAGGCAGCCAGATTAAATGAGGGAAAAACATTCCTATGAACTTGCCTTTTATGATGAAATGACAGGCTCTGTGGATATGTACAGGGCAGTGGATGCTGTTTACATTGACTTCAGCAAGCCTCCTGATGCAGTCTCTCATAGCATCCTTATAGCCAAATGGGAGAGCTATGGACTGGATGCCTTCCAATAAGAAAGGTCAGTGAGAAACTGGCTGAACTATCAGGCTCGAAGAATAATGATCAATGGTTAGAAATCTGTGTGATGGCCAGTTATGAAAAGCATGCCTCAGAAGACCATACTGGGATCAATATGTTCAGTGATCGTTAGTGATCTGGTGGAAAGAGACAGAACATATTCTCAGCAAGATCAGAAATAATGGCATGCTGGGGAGGGGAGCCTCTGATATGCTGGAAGGTGGGGTTACCACCCAGAGGGACCTTCACAGATTGGAGGAATGAAGAGACAGAAACCTCACGAAGTTCATTAATAGAATAGAGTATTTCAGTTGGAAGGGACCTACAATGATCATCTAGTCCAACTGCCTGACCACTTCAGGGCTGACCAAAAGTTAAAGCATATTATTAAGGGCATTGTCCAAATGCCTCTCAAACACTGACAGGCATGGGCACTGACCACCTCTCTAGGAAGCCTGCTCCAGTGTTTGACCACCCTCTCTATATAGAAGTGTTTCCTAATGTCAGGTCTGAACCTCCCCTGACTGATGCAGCTTTGAACCATTCCCATGCATCCTCTCACTGGATACTAGGGAGAAGCGATCAGCACCTCCCTCCCTACAGCTTCCTGAGGAGGGGAAGTGGAGAGCAACAAGGTCGCTCCTCAACCGCCTTTTCTCCAAAGTAGACAAATCCAGAGTCCTTAGCCACTCCTTATAGGACATGCCTTCCAGCCTTTCAGCAGCTTTGTTGCCCTCCTCTGGACGCACTGAAGTACCTTCACATCCTTTTTAAATTGTGGGGCCCAGAACTGCACACAATACTAAAGGTGAGGCCGCACCGACACTAAATACAGTGGGATAATCGCCTCTTTTGACCAACTGGTTATGCTGTGTTTGATGCACCCCCAGGATGCGGTTTGCCCTCTTGGCTGCCAGGCAACACTGCTGACTCATATTGAGCCTGCTGTCAACCAGCAGCCCCAGATCCCTTTCTGCAGGGCTGCTCTCCAGCCACCACTCTTCCAATTTATACTTGTGTCCAGCGTTACTCTGTCCCACGTGCAGAATCCGTTCTTGTTGAATTTCATGCCATTGATGATTGCCCAATGCTCCAATCTATCCAGATCCCTCTGCAAGGCCTCTTGTCCCCTGAGAGGGTCAACAGCACCTCTCAGTTCAGTATCATCAGCAAACTTCCTAATGGTGCATTCAACTCCTGCGTCCAGATCATTGATAAATATATTGAACAGAACTGTCCCTAGAATTGAGCCCTGAGGACCACCGCTGGTGACTGGTCACCAGCCAGATGTAGCCCCATTCACTACAACCCTTTGAGCCCTGCCATCCAGCCACTTCTTCACCCAGTGCACCATGTACTTGCTCCTGTCACAGTTGGACAACTTGTCCAGAAGGATGTTCTGAGGGACAGTATCAAAAGCCTTACTAAAATCCAGAAAAACTATATCCACCACCTTCCCTTCATCCACTAGGTGGGTGACCTTATCGTAGAAGGGTATCAAATTAGTTACACAAGACTCTCCCTTTGTGAACCCATGTTGACGGCGCCTGATGATTGCATTGTCCTTTAAATGCCTTTCAATAGCACCTAGAATGATCATCTCCATCATTTTTCCAGGTAGTGAGGTTAGATTAACAGGTCTGTAGTTTCCTGGGTCTTCCCTCACGCCTTTCTTGTAAATTGGAATAACACTGGCTAGCTTCCAGTCAGCAGGGACCTCCCCAGACTCTCAAGACCTTTGGTAGATGATTGAGAGGCGTCCTACTGTAAGATCCGCTAACACGTTCGGTATTCTGGGATGAATACCATCTGGCCTCATGGACTTATGAACATTCAGCTGATACAACTGGTCCCTTACAATTTCAGTGTCCACAAATGGAAAGTCACTGTGCCTGCAGTTCCCTCCAACTCAGAGGGCCGGGCAGCCCAAGGTCTATCAGTATTATTAGAGACCAAGGCAAAAAAAGCATTGAATGCCTCCACTTTTTCTTCATCCTGATTTGTCAGGTGACCACCTTCAACAAGTATCGGTCCAATGTTTTCTTTAGACCTCCTCTTGCTATTAATGTACTTCAAAAAGCCTTTCTTCTTGTCTGACACAATACCAGACAGTTTCAACTCTAACTGGTCTTTTGCGTTTTCTCCCTGCATATGCGAACCACAGCTCTGTAATCTTCCTGCAAAGCCTGACCTTGCTTCCAGAGATCGTACAATTTCTTTTTCCTCCCGAGTTCCACGAGGAGTTCCCTGTTCAGACAAACTGGTTGCCTGCGCCACTTTCTTGGCTTTCAACACAATGGGACTGCCTGCTCTTGTGCTTTTAAAAGGTGGTTCTTAAAAACTGACCAGCACTCATGGACCCCTAAGCCCTCAAAAGCCCATTCCCAGGGGACACTGCTAACTAGCTCACTGAGTAGCTTAAAGTTAGGTCTCTTGAAATCCAGGGTAGCAACTCTACTGACCATTTTTCTCATTACATCAAAAATTTTAAACTCAACCATTTTGGGATCACTGTGGCCAAGACAGCCATCTACCATCACATCTCCCACAAGTCCTTCTCTATTCACAAATAACAAGTCTAGGAGGGCATCTTTCCTTGTTGGCTCACTGAGTACTTGTGACAAGAAATTATCTTCAACATACTTAGGAATTTCCCAGACTTGCTTGTCACAGCAGTATGGTATTCCCAGCTGATGCCTGGGAAGTTGAAGTCTCCCATAAGGACATGGAAAGAAGACAACTGGAGAGAAGACAAACCTGGAAAAAGACTGGGGAGTCCTGGTGGACAAGAAGTGGAATATGAGTGAGCTGTGTATCTTTGAAGCAATAATCACATACTGGACCACCTTAGTAAAAGCACAGCTGCCAAATCAAGGCACGTTATTATTCCTTTCTACTCAAGCACACCACATCTGAAGCACTGTGTCCTTCACTGCAAGTACTGTGTGAGTACAGTGTGAGTTCTAAGGAATCTGCCTTAGAGGAAAAGAAACAAAACAATGCACCTAGTTCATTCATCTAAGAATGCTGCAAATATTCAAGCTACCAAAGTCTGAAGATGAATTTTGATAAATACCCTGGAGTAACAAGATAGATAATTCGTTTAGCTTGTCTACCACTCAGGAGAATCAAATTTGGTTGAGAGCCTGACTGACCTGCAAATGCATTCTAACCTAGAAATAGGAAAGACAGGGCAGCTGCAAGAACTTGAGTCTCCTGGCTCTTCCAGAAAGTTGTCATGGCAGGAAGTATGGCTTACCAAGATAAGGCCTGCCACAGTTACTCTTCAGTACTGCCACAGGTACATTCAACCTTTAAAGGCAAGGAAGACCTCCTAGGAGCTTACAACCTAAGTAAGGGCTTAACCAGATGAACAGTGCTACTGACCTCAATAGGAAAATCTGATAAATTATCTTTCCCTGCCCCCAGAGAAAAATAATGTGAAGTCTGGCAACCCCCCCTCCCCGCTGCAATGAGTGAGATGAAGGCCGTTGATTCCTTAACACCTCAAACACCTCTCTTACAAAAGTTTTAAAACTGTCCTGACACCACAGAAGAAACAGAACTACTCTGAATAATACTCGGAATGTAGCAACATATATCAGAATTGGTTTTAAAAAGGGGAACACAACGGCCAAAATTTAAAATTTTAGCTGAATGCTCAGTAATCTGAGTAAGTCTGTTGAATAGACGCAAACCAAGAGACATTGTGAAAAGATCGTTCATGAGATTAAAAACACTCAATTGCACAAATGCAATCCCCTTTTAGGGAACCACTCCCTGTCACTGAAACAGCCTGCAAGTTAGCTTACAAGGCTTCCAATCCTAAAATTTATCTGCAGGTTGTCAGGAGAATGTGACCGCCTTTCCCGTTCACTGTGTTCATGAGTACTAGATAGTCAAGCTACTACACTTCAGGTTTACCTTCTCTTTGTATGTTCTAGATTACAGGCCCTCCAGTGCTGAGACTTCTTGTGCTACCTCTTATGCACCTTTGCTCAAAATAAGTACAAAATAAGACAATCCAATGACTACTTTAAAACAGGGACACTCCTCTCTCCACAAAACCCTTACAGCTTGTCCCGTAATCCAGACTGACCTCTGTACTCTTTCAGCAAGGTAAAAAGGCTTTCCCTGTTCTAATTAGTTCTAAAATGTACCACCACCAAAAAAAAAAAAAAAAAAAAAAAGGTTTTGAGAGGGATTTACGTGGCCAGATCTGACAGTTTGCTTGGGCTGCAAAATGTAAATCCAATTTGGATCTCTCCCCAAGAATAAGTAGGTATTAGGGGATCAGACATGGACAGTGTGTCTGTAATATTACTGTATTTGTCAATCATGATTTAGTGAGTCATTCAATTTTTGTTTTGTGTATGTTATGACCATTTAACATTTTAATAGAGTTAAATATAAATCACCACTTTATATCCTCACAATCAAGTCTGTCCCTCAGCTATTTGATTTATAAGAGAGAGCAGAACACTGCAAAACCACTAAAAACATGCAAATTTTGTTATCTACTTAAGAGCGCTAACTGCACCTCCACATTCAAAATGAATTTTACAAGCTTAAACGGTCCTGTCTGAAAGCTCCACCCAGTGAGGAAAGCAAAAAGAGTTCTATGTATACAAATACATCCTATTTTTAAAGGATTTAAGAAGCCATGAGGTCACCTGTTCCTTGACACATGCTATGCAGGTATATATTCTAAAAACACAGCCCAAAATAAGCTCCAGACAGAGTAATTCAAGACAAGTAAGTGGAGTGTGATCAAAAATTCAAGAAAAGAGAGGGAAGAAATCACTCTCCATGTATTCTGCAATACAGAAGTTAACAGGGGACCAAGTGGAAGTGCTATGAAAACAAGAGAATTTTTTGTGTATGCTGCAGAGTAAAGTACAATCATCAGTAGGTGGAGACACCTCCAGTAGATATAGCAGACAATACTTTTTGAAGGGAGGGAAAACATGAGACAGAAGTGTCTGATCAATACCCAGAACGCTTTGAACTCAGGTGATACTTTAAATGGCTTTTTTGTTCAATGGCATGTTAACTTCAATGGCAAGCATCCTTTAGAAATGCTAACAGTCATTTTTTTAATTTATACACCAAGAAATGGAAGTTTTGTATATCCTCTACCATACTCCAAGGATATTCAAGGGTTCAGGTTCCTTTCCAGGACACCAGCTTGCACATTTATGTCCAAGTAGTTCTCCCAAATCCTTATCCAATAGGAGATTTAGGAAAGAACATGCAATACACAAGCAAGACTAAAGACATTCAGAACAAGGGAGAAGGAAAAGGTCTAATGGACGATGCTGCCAGTGAGCCAATGGCAATTTCTGAATGGACAAGCACCGTATTTGCTTCGCTAGAAGCAACATGATTTGAGTCCATTAGCACATGGCCTGAAAACATTCTGCTAATACAGAATTCAGGTTCCATGTTTCAACTTGTTTGCATTCACTCCTCATTCCCCAGCCAAGAAAACCTCCTGGCCTGGAAGAAAGCAGGGGGAGACTTTTGCGTCCCTGGGCGGTAGTGGGACTTTCACCCAAAAAACACCAAATGCACAAACAAGCAACATGTCCAGGGGGTGAATAAAGATCCAAAAACCCAAAAGAATCTGTACATGACCCAACACATATGAGCTGGCATCAGGAAAGGAGATGAATGCATAATAAATACAGCAATAGCAAGAACATTTTTAAAAGCCACTGCGGTCCCAACACTGATTACCTTTTTTTAAACATAGATTCACAAACATGATTTAGGTATGTGGGGCACGCAGATCAGTCTGGATGACGGCACACATCACACACCAATACTGAAGATATCACTACTGCCAAACAAGATGTTTGGTGAAGACACACACCAGAGTCAAACACTTCCAAAATCCAGCAAGCTTTTACAGTTGCAATGCTTCCTTTTAGCTGTATCCAGGGCTCTTCTCTGGTGGCATTTTAAAAAAGTTACTGGAGGCAGCAATAGTGGCTTTCTCGGCTGCTGGTGTTTTCCCTGTCCACTCAGAGTTCTGGGATCTCAGGGATGGTGTTGCTGGTAGTTCTGACTCTGCTGCATCCATGTGGACAGATAAAGTTGCTGGAATATAAAATTGCAGGAAAGGGGGAACAGAGGAAGAGAGTAGGAAAGGGCAGTAAAAAAAAAAAGTTAGAACAAGTGACTTCATGGCAAACGCCTCATATATATAATTTCTTATATGAAGGTGTTATTTACTGAGTTCCTACAAGTTCCCCTGCCAAATTCTTTTGAAATATAGGTTCTTGATAGCATTAACACCTTTGCCCTAATGATTCTCACATTCAGAGCTCCAAGTTTCCAGTCCACTAACTAGTTCTTTTAGTCAAAGTTCCTGTTGAAAATCAAGAGCTTTAGCTGTCCCATACTTAAACTGAATCAAGTCATAAGCACTCAACTGAAGGTAACTTGATCTCTCCACAAAGACTCAATTAACCTGGTACCTGAGAATTTTGAAGTCTCTGAAGGCTTGGCAAATTTCAGGTTGCAAAGCTCAGTTAAAGAGGAAAATATACCTCTCCTCTTTACCCAGTAAAGGCAGTACTATGAACCTCCACATATATCCAATATGGTAAATCAGTATATTATAACAAGAAGCTACTTGCTAAGCTAGGTTGGAATCCATTCTCATTGTCTCAATACAACCACTGCTTCAAAATGGGACAGGCTATAATTAGCAAGAGAGATTTGCAAATCCATAGTTCAACCCAACAGTCACCCAAATTTCCAGAAGGATTGTGAGAAACCTCGAGATATGAGAGTTTACCCATATTCTCAGTATCCTGAATCACTCAATCCTCACAAGCAGAACAGGGCAGGATAAAAAAAAAAAAAGAGTAATTGCCACAGGAGTCTTTGGGGCAACCAGAATTTTTCTGAACAAATAACTGCTTCAGTATGAAACACATCTATTTTTCATTGTATTCTCACAACAGATAATAGTTGTGTGTTTTTATTACAAATTGTGTCTGCTGCTCTGTAGTGGATGAAGGATAAAGAGGCCTTAACAAGCCTCAACTAGAGGACTGATTGCTTTGAAGTTTAAATAAAAAGTTGGTTCAATGCTTCAGGTTCCACACTCAGCAGATCTGGAACCCCAACAATCCTGCTTCTGTACATGCAAAACAGTGAGTCATTCCCATACAACCACAACAACAGAGAATGATAACAGTACATTGCATATTTTACCTCTAGCCCATCAACTTCCTCCATGTGAAGGTCATATGAAACATGTAAAAAAAAGTAAGTCAAAGTCCTTAAACTAACAATCACCACCAATACTACACTACGACCCCCTCCCTAGCAGGGTCCCCACTGAGGCTCTCCATCCTTGCTCATTAAAAAAAAAAAAAAAGAAAAAAAAAGCAAAGGACTAAACAGGCTTCTTGCTACTGGGTACATCACACCATGACAAAGAGTGAATGCATTAGCAAGAACAGCAGAGGGAAAATTCACCAAATTGCTACTACCCATCAGACTGTTCTCTGATAAGCAGTTTCAGAGGCTGCTAACTGGCACCATTTAGAAATTATTATTTTTCACAAGTTAAGTGTGAATACATGCCAAGGCAGACAAAAATCTATTTATGCAGATTTTTACCCCAGACTTACTGTAATACCTGGATAGGATGCCAGTTACCATGTGCACCACTACATATATAGGGGACTAGACCACATAAACACTAAAAACATCAGTGTAAAGCTGGACAATTGTTTACCATTTATTTCAAAACCATCTACACTTGTGGCCTATTCTGACAAATAGAAGGCAGACATGACAGTCTTCATCAGATTCCTTTCAAACCAGAGAATAACTACCATGAGAATAACATTTTATACAGTATTTCTCAGACAAGCTCTACTGTGCCACTCGGGACATTATTCCAAATCTATTGTACTGCAACGGAATGTAACTAAACACAAGGACACTATCCATGCCTTTTGAAGCCCCTAAGTCTTAGATTACTGAAAGTTCGAAGGACTTTTATCCCTACAGACTTTCTTCTTCCCTAGGCACTGGCTGTTGGTCACTGAGTTGGATGAACTTCTGGTCTAATCCAGTACAGCCAGTCTTACTTCCTCCAGATTTCCATATTCTACTGCCAAACTACACCAGCCAGACTTTTGTTCTTACCTGGTGAAAGCCTCGTGCTTTAGGGCTCACACACTGCTCAATTGTCTAGTGTGGAAAGCACTAACTTTTCAATCACCTTTAACAGAAATAATATCAGATTTGTGTAAGTTTGCCCAACTTAATTTTGATAACAGTCACTTCCTGAAGTGCAAATGAATTCTGAATTTTCTAACCACTTTTTGTTGCTCTCAACAGCCATGCCTGTTTCCAAAATGTTATTCTTTAACAGCTATCTCAGTTATGGTATTTAGGCCAGTTAGCCTCAAAGGGCAGGACTAATACCAAAAGTTTAAAGCTGTAACATACAGAGTTATACAAATACAATAGAGACCTAGGTACTTCTGCTACAGTAATGCATGTTTTTTGATGTTCATACAAGGGTCTCTGACAAAAGATGCTTTGCCAGAACCCATACTCACATTCATGAAAGTATGTGAGAAGACACGGAATAAACTTAGTTTGCTTGTCCCAAATAAACATATCTCTAGCTCCCTTCTCTCATTCCTGCAGCTAGAAGGGAGACAGCATCCACATCTCATATACCTTTTATTAGCATCTTCTGATTTCAGCCAAATTCAACTCCAAACTTTCTGTGGATGGTGGGGGGGGTGAAGCGACGGGAAGATTTGTAGCTGCATGTTTAAGAAAGAAGCTAAATTCATCACAATGACAGGGGAGAGTGTTGGCAGAGATTTGAGCTATTTATTCTTTTAGGAAAATCCTATAAAGAATGACACAAGGAAGCCTCTATCTGCAGTCTTGTTCATCACACTGGTGAGGAGTCCGATAACAGATGTATGCAGTAGTGTGATTTAGTGCCAGGAGCTGGCCCCTGATGTGTATTAATACAGCGGCAAAGCGGAACGAGCCCCTCTTCATCACTCATCTCTATAAAAGAGGTGGAATCCGAGATGGCCCGATGTTCGGCAGAGCAAGCCCATTTGTTCTGCTGACTGATGGAGCCAGCTCAGGCTGTGTCCTTCACCTCCATGGGGCACTCAGGTTGCAAAAAAGGAGATCACTGAAGCAGGACCTGGTCAACAAGTGAGACGAGAGCAGTTAGACTCAGCTAAGGAGCTATTTAAAGGTGAAGAAATCCAGCACTCTGTGTGCCTGCAATGACAGGCATGGGCCTGCTTTCTCATTCACCTGTGTTTCATCTTTTGCAGAAGAGGTAAAACACCACAAACATAAAAAGCCTCTGTAGTGAGAAAATGAGGCTGCCATGATTCCGCAGGTACAGGGGAACCCCAGTACAAGAGATTTATGTAGGGGCGAGTAGATGCATGACAAGGGAGAAGAATCTGTCTCTCTCTCATCAATGTCTAACAAGCATAAGAGTCTTCAGTTAATTCTACATTATTGCAGAACAATACTACGTATTTCTTCAGGCATTAGTAATTCCACAGTCAGTCACCTTTGACAGAAACAATATCAGATTTCAGAAGTTTCCAAGTTACATGTCCAGGTTGTGCTCCAGCTGCAATTTGGAGACTGCTGTAGAAAGTCAGCTAGGACACAGCTTCAGTTACCCAATCATAAAAGTTTCTTTCTGCAAGTCAGTATTGTAGCAAACCCTGCCCATAGCTGTTGATTTTGCTGGGGATATTTCTAAACAGGGTCTAAGGAAGAGATCTTTACCATTTCTGACCCTTAAAGGCCTTGCAGCACTTTTCTCTTGATGATCAGCACAAGCATCCTGTCCAGATTCAAGTAACTACACTCTCTTTTCTGATCTTGTAATACATACTCTAATTTTCTCTCCCTCATCCCTAAAAAAAAAAACCCTTTCAAACCTCTGTGCTATTTTCCAGTGCTGAGTTCCACTCCAGATGCAGATTCAACTCTTCAAAGAGTGTTCACTATACAATTTGCCTAGTCAGGTAAGTACAATTTACATAATATTTTGAAACATGTAGGCATAGAAATAGAAGCTCTCCCTGTAGAAAGCGACCACCAATGAAGTACAGAATATACTTTGAACAATAAATAAATGGACAGGTAACAGGGGACAGTGAGACACTAGCATTCATACCAAGAAAACCTAGTGTCCCAGAACTAAAATTTTGTTGGATATATGATTTTACTAACCCTTTCACTACAAAAGTTTGAATGTCCTAGCATGGAATACTCAAAAGCCAGGAAAGAATATCCTAAATAAAGAGTCAGTAACAGATGACACTTTTGCTGAGCAACAGATTATTAATTTAATGGTTTTTTTCTCTTCTTTTTTAAGCCTTCCCCCACTGTTTTCACATCACCATTTTTCCCATCAGCTTACCCACCGCCTTGTTACTGGATTACAACAATAGTTTTTTAATAAGCTAGTTGGAACAACATGAGTCACTTGATAGTAGGCAAAATATTTCAAGAGGGGGTAGGGTGAGAGGCCAGAAAGAAGTCTCCTAACCCGCTCTGTGTTCTGCAGATTAAAACTTTTTCAGATTCTGATGAGTAATCAATCGCTTTCCAGAAATATGCCACATGAAAATAAACCAGCATTTTAATCACTACATCCCCAGAGCAAGAAAAAGAAAAATGTGGCTATTTTCATCCACAAGAGTAAAGACAACTCTGAGGGAACAGGTGATCTCACCCAGTGAGGACACAAAAATTGCCAGATTTCTGCTCCTGTGAAAGTGTCTAGAAACACCCTGAAAAAGGGCACCAAAGCCACCAGCTAATGTCAGCCCAACACTGAAGGAACACACTCTGTATACTGATCACCTCCTTAATTCCGTGTACTGCAGAATTTAGGAACGGTGGAAATAACACCTTATGAAGAAACAAATTATTGCCCACTGTACAGTGAAGCACTGTAAATTGTATTAACTTACCATAGCTGCATCATCAAACATTTGTGTAGTAGGCAGCTTTTGACGCTACGCAAAAACACATGATATTCCCTCTCACACTTTGCCTTTCTCACACACGTTTCATTAGTTTCAAATCAAGGTAATGCTATTTTTGACTATTGTGACTCTGGCACTTTGCTCAAGAGCGACATGACTTTAGAAATGCTGGCACACAGATAAATCCAGGTTACCTGATGTTGGGCTGGACATGGAGGCTGCAGCTGGCTTTCGTTTCCTCTTGATGTCCCTTGAACATGGTGGTCCCAGGTGTACATTTGCTTGCCTGTAGAGAAATTAAAACAAATTAAACTCTGTTCCAGTATCACCTTCCTGTAAAACTCTGGCCAATCACCCTCCAACTCCCATCTTCCCATTCTTAACTAGTAGGCAGCACAAATAAAAAGCTTCTCAGGAAAGTTTTGCTCACATTCTTCATTAATATACCATTATGCTCCCATTTCTTTTAAGAGCTCACACACATAAACTGCTCATAATTATTTCTTAGCCTTTAAAGGATCTGGTTTTGTATTAACTTTAAAACAACTCTTTGCATAAGTAAAGATGTGATCAAGCAGTGGTACGACACATGTCCTACCATTACTTCTATAAAGTGTAACAAACGTCTGCAAGATTGCTCTTTAAAGAAATTGCATGATACTTGCTCCCCGATTCAGAAACTATTCTGCAACCTATTTAGTATTGTAGAGTCAGCTTAGAATGTACCTATATTCCAAATGTCCATGCATATTGTTTCCACTGCAGGAATAAATTCATAAAGTTAGGAATGCAAAACTGTCTCATGCATTTTCAAAATTATGATTTCCTTATCAAAGTGCTGTGAAAACAGATGAATCTAGCTTATGGTAATACAGTCTTGCTGCACTTGTAAACTGGCTGAAAGGCATAATCTGTCCTGGTCATATCAACTGTTAAGTCTGAAGCCTGCTGATGACCACTTCAGTTTAACCATTTGCCAATTAAGAAGAAACCTGCATTATTGGGACTGACTTGAACTGAGCACCCCTTCAAGTTCTAGACATAGGAAGAAGAGAAGTTTAATTCAGAAAAGGCAGTCTTGGCAGCAGACCAGAGAACTTTCTCAAATACAATCCATAATGAATACAAATGCATAATTTAGCAATGACGTTGGGTTCAAATCCCTGCTTTGTCTGAGATAACAGAGTTTCTTTGGCAAGTTCCTTGGTCACTCTCTGCATCAGATCTGACATGCAAAATGCAGAACTACAGTGCAAATAAAATCCATTAAAGATTGTGAGGTGCTTACATGGTGTAAAGATTGGAACCATATAAATTTTGACGATTAAGTGATGAAAAGCTGCTGTGTCTTTCAAGCTTGTTATTTTGATTTAAAAAAAAAAGTTTAACAAACACATTTATCAAGTACTGAAATCTTTTACAGATAACAAAAGGAAAAGTTCACGGCTTCATATTTCCATGCCAAAATAGCTTTCCAAAAAAACCCCCAAAAAAACCCCCCAAAAAAACCCCAACAAACAAAATTTTAGATACTGAATTTATGCAAACCCAAAGTGTGCTGTTGTAGCTACACGGAACAGCATAGGGAGTACAAAAAATTTCCTACACCAGCCAAGACTATAAAATGTTTGAAAGCTGCTGGGTCTACCTACTTACCTGTAACAAATACGCAACCACAAAATAAGAAAGAAGTATCTACTGTTCTGTCTTCTCACCTAAAATTCAAAAGTTCTGCAAGAAGACTACAAGATCTGTCATCTAAATACGACATTAAGGAATAGTTTCAAAAATTTTTAAATTGTGCTAAGTTTCACTGACAGCAAATTTTTCGAATCTGGGAACGCATATTAATATAACCAGACACAGAAGACTCGTGAAATCATGAACTAAAGGCTTTCAAAAATACCAGCACACCTATAGACTGCATATTCAAGTCTTGTGTTTGTACATGTAAAGTGAGTAACCTCTAAGTGAGTTCGCATATGCTAAAAACTGCTTTTGCACATGATTATGATAGTGGCTATATAGTATTTTAGCACAGTTCTACCATGTATTCTGAAACATCTAGGCACACATAGCCCAAGGAAAAGATAGTCTCAATCAAGTGGAACTTCAGTTTTTTATTTTGCATCAGTGACACAGTATTAGATTACTAACTAGATGACTACCTAATTATATGTAATAATCCAACTCATTTTATCACATAATAAGGTTCCCTTTTTAATTTTATGAACTTACACCAACATTAGCCAACTGATCCTTGGTGGAGAATCACTACGGACTAGGAAAGAAGCATGCACGATCATTTCCGAGAGACTGTATGTAATTTTTCCCAGTTCAAATATTACAGCTAGATTTCGAATAAGAGCTTCTGGTTCTCAGCTCCATGCTCAAACCACATGTACCCTTACCTCATGATTACACAGGGGTTAAAAAAAAGAAAAATGGAAAAAGAATATGAGAATCTCAGAATCCCTTCTTGTAGTGAAAGTAAAGGCAAATCATACTCCAGCTGGAGACTAATAGCAAGGACACTGTATCTAGCAGCCCTGCCTCTAACACACAAAGGCTCAGAGGTCATAAATTGTCTCTGTAACATGTATTTCATTCAGGTTTATCCTTATTGATCACCCACACTTCAGTTAGTAAATCAGGAACCTATTGATTACTCACTGGCTCTGACTGACCTGGTGGTAAAAGTGTCAGTTTCAAGCAGCTGGTGCGCTTTACGGGCACCATAAATCTGCATACAGGGAATCTCCAGGTGGCAGGTACCTTGGGAGAGAGAGGAGTAGAAGAATGCACGCGGGGATGATAGTCCTCATTAAGACATAGACAGAAAGGGTGTCTGAGGTATAATTTACGAAATATGCATTTTTTGGTAGATACCACACTTTTCAATCTAAATTTCTAATCACTAGCTCGCATACAGGTGCTATATTGGTAGGAGAATAGAATTGGTGAAGCCCAGTTTAACAACAAACTCCTAGACTCCAAACACCACTGGGAAAGTCAGGTCATGGGTATGCGCAGCACACAACACTGCAGTGGACAGGCTGAACTATAAATTGTGGAAGTCTCACTGACAGGCTACAACCATGAACTAGTTTTTCTGCCAAAGTTGAATTTTAACAACTCTTCTGTAAAGTTTAAAAATTACTCTGAAGTAGAATAGAACAGGGCTGAGAGGAAAGGCTGACAGAAAATGCACATTTGTGCATTGTCACAAGCCCCTCTGTGAAGAAGTCCGAGGCACAAAGCTTTGTGGCATGAAAGATCTGGGCCTAAACTGAGAAACTAGAATGGTACTTACTCTGCCCTTATTGGCTTTCAATCTCTTCTGCTAGGCTTCCGTACTTTCTTCAATATTGCTTCAATATTGCACAAACAGTAAAGTGAAAATAATTGCCTAGTTACTTTTGGACTACGGCTGGTTGATCATAGGAAAAAAACAAAGTCACAGTGCTCAGTCACAGTTGGATCTGCTAGGTGACCAGAGACTAATGTGAAAACCTAGTTTACAGTCTAGAGAGGACTGAAATTCTAACCTGGGAAGAGAGAAAGTAGAACACACCTGGAGAGACAAAGCAGGATCCAAAGTGAAGCTACGCTGATGGCTGCAATATATTCAACTCACACTGCAGCTTCTCACTGCCAGGAGTTAGTGAATGAAAAATTACATACATATAGAAAAAATGGTTTTATATGAAAAGTCGTCTATAGTGTCTTTCTGACAGTGATGATTTTTTTTTTTTTTTAATCACAAGCTAGAGAAATTATCCAGGAAATACAGATTTGTCTCTTGTTCTTAACATAGTACTTAAGGTACCTGATTCTGCATGCAGGTCACGCTGGAAAAAAAGCGGGCTTTGCTACGCAAAAAGCTGAGATTCATCGCTGTCTCTAATGTGTCAGAAGTAATGCTTCCTTTTCTTTTCTACATATTTATTCTATAACTTCAGTTATATTTTTTTTTAAATAACTGTAATTGCATACACCAGACTCCTATCTCACTCCTACAGTTCAAGGTGACCACGTGCTGGACTATAGGGTCACAGGAGCTTGCCACTATTTTACATCTACCACAGGGTTTTAACAGAAAATTAGGATTGGCAGTACAGTTGGAGACAATAGAGAGAAGCAGCAGACACCAGCCCACAAAGAATGCTACTGAACAGCATCAGGCCCCTGAAACCTTCACTATCTGTGAAGAAAAGTCTAGATTGTAAAGTGATGTCCAGTCTCTCAAAATCTGGGGCAAAAACCACCTCAGTCTCACACTGGAGGTCTCTGAGAAGACCCTACAGAGCTAACTGTGACAGCCTGTGGCCTTCTTGGAGGCAGGAGGCACATCGCACACTTGGGGGTGTATGCCTCCCACTGGAATCTCACATCATCCAGCTTCTCTGCTGTCAATCTTTATTCTAACCCTATCCTTGGAGGAAGCAAAGCACTTGGATTATGTAGTGAGAGGCAGACATTAATCTACTGTCATACAAACAAGGGATGCTATTATCCTCATGTTAAAGTAAATGTTCAACAGAGACAGCCTTCTAACAAGGATACTGCTACTAAAACTCCACACAACCCAGCTGTTGCTGCTGTGATGCTATATTCCCAGCAAACACACGCCAAATAAAAGGCTCTCTCTCTAAGCCCTGAAGTGTTACCTGAGGCTGTTGATGGTGGCTTCACAAAATTAATAGTAAAAGCAGAGTTCTTCCTCCTCTTTGACTATAGAGCCAGCTGGGCACCAAAGTCTGATCCGCACATAACAGGTGTAAATCACTACAATTTGCTCATCCAATCTGCACGCAAAGCTCCCATGCCTGCAAGTGGTTCTTGCTATCACATCACATTGCAGGTATCTCCTGTGCATTGCAGAGTCTCCTCTGCCCTGCAGAGCCTCATGGGAGAGCTTCTAGAGCACATTTTCAGATTCCAGAATCACTAACACAGGCAGCTCACCTCTTAAATCATCATAGGTCTTCATGCAGCAGCAGTCTGTTCCCCAAGTAAGCATTCTAATGACATAGCAATTCCACTCCTAAAAGTCTGTGTGGCAAATGCAAGCGAACACATTTTCTTCTAGTTTTCCAGGCAAGCATTCTAAGCAGAGACGATGTGATCCCATATATTGCATTCTCTATTTTCACACTGAATCACATGATATCTGTGCCAGAAAGAGTCCTAATATTTGCCAGACCTGCTGAGTACACAGATTTGATAATGGCAACATATTTTACAGGCAAAGAAAGCAATAGCGAGTAAACAAAATTCTGAAGCCAAGGGGAATTTATTTTTCACTCCAGAGAATTAGGATTCACCGAAATGGGAGCATTAGGCCTCAGACAACTGCATGTGACTCTAGGTTGATAGCTGCTGTTCATTGCATGCCTGTCAGAAGAATTCAGTTATATCCCCAACTGCAATATTAGCCAGGCTTTAGCAAAGGAAGACATGAAAGTGCTCCAGCTAAATGGAAAAAGAGTTTTACGAAAACTAGGCAGAAAGATGCCTAAAGCAGTTGACAGCAGACATTTTTACAGAAAGACAAGTCCAGGAGGATGAAGATGTGTTTGCATGGAATGAACTGGATACTGTCCTGGTCAAGTGGGCCAGCATGAAATTGTGAACATCCATTCACGCCTTCAGCTGCCCAAGGAAAGGCTTGACGTTGCGGGCAATCCCTACACTGCCACATGCTTGGCTAACAGGCAGAAATGTCAGGAACTCTGCACAGATACAGAAGAGAAAGAACAAGATTTACTTTGACGAGCATATTTCCAGAGCTGGAACTAGAATTAGAGACATTCAAGCCTTTTCACTCTAACAGCACCACAAAATCCAGGGTATGGAGCAACTAGCAGTTTACTAGGAGATGATCACTCACCCCTTTACATCTTTATCCCGTGTTCCAGGTAAGATGAGAGACTTGCTTCTAAACCCAACTAAACTCTAGGTTTACGGTTAATATTAACTGAGAGTACATGCAAAGCGATTTTCTTCAATTCATCCGTACTGTTCAGAGGTCTCTCTAATTCTTCAAATTTCCACCTTCAACATCTACTTGCTATCTGAGGTCCACTTTTCCTATGACCTCCAGTGGGAACATTTAATTGATTTTTTTACCCATAACCCTATTTTCAAGGCTAGGCAAAAAATAAAAGGCATTAGGCACAATTCATCTTCTACCTTCCTCTCTTATTCTGCCTGCTATTCAAACTCCAGTTGAAGGGAACATTGGCTCTAGGCTCTTCTGAAACTCTTACCCTGCCTCAAGGAAATAACATTCCACAAACCAACAACCTGTAATATCTTCCCACTGATAGACCCATTGAATAACCAAAATCTAATAAGATATTCCACTTGAGCCTGTAAAAAATCCTCTTAAGTACAAGGAGTTTAAGAAGAAAATCCTGTTCAGACCACTCCTTTCTCCCAGAAAGGCAGACGGGCAGAGGGGAAAGAGGGGAAGGATCACCTGGGCTGTCCATGCAAGTCTCTACTTGCTTGCTTTTAACAGCCTGCATCGTCAAGCTGAAACCTTAACAGACAAGACATGATTAGCAAACGCTTTGTGCTCTTAAAGGAGAGTAATTATAGGCATGTGAAAAAAAGGAAGAGATCCCTGAGGTACTCTTCCTTGCATGCCTCCCGAGAGGCAACACGGCCATTAAAAATTCCATGATGAAGAGGAAAAACAGCCTGGGAACAGCCAGGAGGCAATACAGCAAATTAATACAGCAGCCGTCCCTCGGGAGGACTGCAAGAAAGCAGGAAACTCTCCTCGCTTCACAAAATAAAATTATACCACTAATGATAACAGTCACCACACACACACAACTGCTTCTAATGATGGGTGTGAAATTCCCAGTGCCGTGCATACACTTTGAATGAAATCTCTTCTCATCACAGACATAAAGCAAGAAAGGTAATCTTGGTAGTGTACAATTTATACAGCTTTTCAAATAAGACTTCTCGAGGAACCCTCCACATAGAACCTCCTCCTTGACACTGAAAAGCCTTTCTTGAACATCCCCAACTGTGCTCAGTATTCTGGCCTTCAGCTCTGCTTAAACGAAGCACTGGGTTACCAGTCTTCCCAATGAACTGCACTTCCAGATGAACTGCACCAAAATCCACCACTGAGACAAAGAACCACTGTTTCCGTGGGAGAGAAAAGACTCCACCTGGTAACTATACTCCATTGGACACATTTGTGATAGTAGAAAATAGAGAGAGGTAATTTTGCATGGCATGGTGAGCATCACATTGAAGAAATTGGATGTCCAGAACATCAAGACAGTTTCTTCTCCAATACATTTCATATCATTCTCGGGGGATTAGCTTCCCCCCTCCCCCTCCCCATTCTGACAAATTTCTGAGTAGAGTTTCTCCAGGATGAGGTGCAAGTGGTTAGGGGCTTACTAAAGCACAAACTACTGGAATTGACTCCACCTACGGCAAAAGAGGAAGATGTTAACTGGGGCAATGGCTGAACAGCGCTTACAGAAATCACCTGAACCTCCTGTAAGAAAATGAGACTACTAATAGGCTTAGCTCTTGAAGCACCTAAAGAACAACTATTGTCAAGAAAAAATTTCTGTGAAGGAACAATTTCCTTCTGTGCCCTTGGCAGCATCTTTACACAATGCAAGCACCTTGCACTGAAGAGTTCAATCCTTGCAACATACATGGGGCCGCATAACACATTCATTCTTTCCATATTTTTTTCTCCTATAAAGATTCCTGAGCACATTTTACACTAAAACAGGAACTACTTTCTCAAACTACAGGCACTTAAAAACACAGCTGCCTCTGGGATGGGACAACTTCTCTGCCAACGTTCAGTAACAATTCAGAGGAAGGAACAAGCATATATTCATTGGTTAACTACACTACATATTCAGCAAAACCAAGCAAACATGATCCCTCTAAGTTTAGAAATCCCTTGCCATAACAAGTAGCTTTGGAAAGGGCCTTCACTGATCATCATAAAGGTAGAGATTTTGCCCTGTTTGAATTTGTGAGCAGGATTTGTCTAGCTCTCCTTTCTGGAAAATGAACTTCTGTAGAGCACTAAGTAAAACACTTGAGGCACAAGAAAGGTTATCCTAGCTGTAAATGAAGAGACAATCAATCTTCTTGCTTCATGGGCACAAAACATCCCCAGACTGGGGCAAAGGCACAGAAAGGAACCAATTTGCTGATGCCCAATCTTCTGAATTCTTTTTATTCTCATCCAGTTGAATGTTTAAGAGCTGATTTCTTCCTCCCTCCCCCTTTCCAGCTTTAACATGCTGGCTACAGCAGCATGAGGTCATGGTGCGACATCACAAAATTCCCTGCAGAAGCCAGTGGGAGGAGAGGCTTTGCTGGGTGGGTGCCAAGCTTTCGTTCAGACACATACAACCTCAGTACATTTTTCATGCTCTATTTGCTAATTAACAAGGGAAAGAAAACCATGAAACTGAAAGTCCAGACGTTTCTTTCAGGTTTGGTCCTTCGTACAAGCACATAAGCAGAATTGTGTCCCAAGCAAGGCTTTGTCTCCTTGCACAGGGAGTTGCCTTTAGATAGTCACCTGCAGCACAAGAAGAGGAGTCACCTCCAAGGCTTGAATTTAATTTACGATTAGTCAGCAGAAGGTGCCTGAATAGCATATTAACCCCAACTATGCAGACTCAAATATACCTCAACATTTGGCCAGACCAGATCTAAACTTCAGCTATCGCAATAGAGAGACATCAAGCCATTAGAGGTCACCTCAGGTGAGTTCTGAATCTATTCTGAGGGTCTATTTTAGGCACCCAGGATACCAAAATCCCTCAGCACGTCACCCACACGAGCTTGTCAGCACTTTCCCCCTCATCTTGTTCCAATTTTAGTAGTGGGCAACAACACTATGCCCATTTGTACCTATACAACAGACTTGCAGCAACTCACTGCATCACATTTATTTCTAAAAGCACAGTATGTTCTGCCTGTCTGTCATACACTGTTTCATATACTCTAAGCACTTAGTGTGTTGAGATGCTCAAATAATCTGCATTGGTGTGTTTTATGATAAGTTTGAACACAGGTCTCCTAGGGGAAAGTCCGTTAACTTCCAGGTCCGTGAGTATTGTTCAGACCACACAGTACTACTGAAGATAACCATGGGAGGGAAGTGAGACAACCCCAACAGAGCAGAGCAAGGGAGTTACCTGGCAGTGCAGTGTGCTGGTGAGCATCTTCGGTGGGAAGCATCAGCAAGCACATCCAGAGAGTACAGAGGAGATAATGGATTGAACTGGAAAGTCAAGAGATTTTATTTAAGCAAAGTGTTAAAAGAAATAGTCTCCAGATACAGCTGCTCAGATCTATTCCCTATAGTTGTTCATACAGTATAAGGAGACCTTTCCAACACATCAAGGGGTGAGACTAGGCGAGAACGGACTCTCACTTCAGACAAAAGGCTAGCACAGGGTGCAACAACAAATCTCATAACCATCTTCTCACAACAGTCTTAAAAGCACACTCCTCTTTCAACTCGCATTATTACAAATGCTGGTTAACTAAGACCATACTCAAAGAGCTCTACTGCTGCATACCATGAGCAAAAAGTCTGCCTCCCTTTCGGGAAGCCTCTTGTCTACCCTCACATTGTAGAGAGAAAAGTTACTGTTACGAATGGTGTAAGCATAGAACTTCCCACAGAGCAGTTCCAGTATTCCCTATGGTCATATGTGTCACTGAAACAGACCTCTAGAAGACTCAGGCCCACCAGGTTCGGTTCACAATGAGCTCCCAATTCATTCCACAGCAAGTGAGCTGCTCCTCCCACTCCCAACTGACTTCACATGCTTTCTTTGCAAACTGCTTAAAACAAATTTCTGAAACACTGCATGATCAGGCTAATTTTAGACCCCTTGTTAGACACACACTAGACAAATCCTGAAGGCATCAAACCTGTGCAAGACAGCTTGTTGTAGAAGACCCAACTCTTAAGATTTTTTTTAAAGGTCTGGACAGAAATGGAATAATCTAGTCAATCAATGCATGGAGCAAACTTTGCTCAATATGCAAATAGAAGGTTTAGACTAGTAGTTTCTCTGGGGTACCTGCATTACACTTCCATTCAGCATCTCCTCTTTATTTATAACTCACACCACAAGCAGGAAATTCATTTTCATCTGCTTTGCAAAGTGCTACACCAACCTCCAGAACACTTTTCTTATATTACTAGGATTACTGATGCATTTTTAAGTAAGGACAAATGAATAATCCACAGCTGTCATAAAAGCTATCTGCAACTCTAGAACTCAGTACTAGGCTTTTGCCTTCAACCTTTCTGAGAAAGAAGAAGCACTATGCACCACAAAGCTGCTGCTATCAGGGAGCTCCTCCTTAAGTTAGACTGTTAGTTTACTGTCAGTGAATTAGCACTGCAACTGCACAGTAGGGGAGAATCACCAGCAACCCTCTGTAGCTGATTCAAGTTCATTTAAGAAAGACAAAAGTAATTTGTTTTAGTCATTTTAAAAATTATGTAGTTATCATTCTTATTTTGAGCAATATGAAAGTGGTATGTGAAATGTTCTCATTAACGGAAAATACACAATTGCACAAAGGCCTGCAAATTATTTCTTGCCATATATGTATTTTTAGTCACCTGAAGTGTAAAACAGATTTCAATTCTACTGCTCACGAACTACAAACCAACTCGCAAAGGAATAGAAGGGAGTGTGCATGGCTAGGAACACTGTTATAATACAACTGCTCAAATGGAAGATCCTTTTTGCTTTCTGCTATCAAAAACCCGAGCTCTTATATCTTAAGTAAAAAAGCCTCCTAACACTGAAGTTATGAAAGACTTACTGAAGAATATAAAAGTGCATACACAAAAGAGTTTCAGTTAAAAGAATGCCTATTTCTCTTGCTTATCACCTCTCACATTTTCCTGTTACGGCTGCTATTTAACTACAATCAGCCTACCATTTTTTTCCCTTCTCTGTTGATGAGACTATCAGGTAGAAGCCTGAGCCAAACAAGACAAAACAAAGCATTTAAAAAGAGAAAAATGTTCCAATTCTTACAGAATTTTGAGAGGCCAAAGTTCCTCCTGCAAGAGGCATTTTCCCTCCCAACCACTGTCAGAGAGGAAGGCCTACACTAACCTGAAACAGGGAGATAAACAGAAGGAGTTCCTGAGCTATTCAGTTTAAATAGACAATATAATGCCAGAGACATGGGTTGTGTTCAAAGCCCAGAAGACATCAAGACATCAGTTACCAGAATGAGAAGGGACAGGGCTGCCTTACCTCATGTGCACAGGCCACAGTGTGTGGGAAATCAGAAGCCGGCACTTTGTTCTTTCTGGAGAGAAGGAAACCAAGAAAATAAAAAAGGTAGAGCAGAGTCAGCTTACCTGGTTGCGATCTCTCTTCCCCATGGATGGTAACCAAAAACTGGAAGGAGGCAGAGTCGGAAGGACAGGTGCGAGCAATGCCAAGGAAGGAGCAAACACGGGGGGAAAAAAAAGGAGGGTTGGGGGTAAGAAGAGAAGGGGAAGGGAAGGACAAAGATGGAGGGAGAAGGAGAAAGATTAAACATCAGCAGGACTCATATTAAAAACAACGAATTTCAGATCCAAGGAAGAAAACTGGATACCAACAGCTGGTGAAGGCTGGACCCACTGCACTACAGTTAAGAGGTGCCACCCTTACCTATCCACTGCTCAACAACAATAGCGTTAGAGGGATGCCAAAGGATACGCACCATGACTATTTCTGGTGCTGACTACAATTTAAATACACTAACTGAGGAAGGAGACAGAACACCAAAGAAAGAGAAAGCAATTTCGCAGCTGCCTTGTCAGCATCATTTCTGCAATCTGGGCATGCACCCATAGTGTGACTCCACACAGAAGCTTTTTAAATAACTAACATATAGGGCTCAGTCTTCTCATACCGTGCAGAAGATCTGCAGTTATTGCAATGGCACATTGTAAGGGAGGGGGAAAGAAAAAGCTGACTGTAACCAAAAGGGCATTTGAGCAGTCTCCACACACTGGGGCAGCCTTATAAACAAAAGGGAAGTCAGCAATTGCAAATAAAATGGAGAAGCCATCAGTAAAAGACTGTCTCCCATTCTACAGGTCACTGCATGCTTAAGTTACCACCCAGCTCTTCATTCCCTTCAGTCATAGGAGGGAACAGGACCCTATAGTCTTCCTCCCCCCCCAAAGTTCTACACAATAGCTAGTTTTAAGGGCCTTACTCTTTCTGGCGCGGATCACTAACAATATGACCTAGCCTCTCGGTGCCCAGAGTGCTCATGGAGGTCTCCTGAAACACAAAGACAGGTAAAAGGTTGCAGACTCTCACACAGTGAGCAGACATAATAGTTTGCTGCTGCCAGTAAGATCTTACTCCCCTGGGCCACACCCTTTCCTTCCCAGCCCACTCTCAGCTAAACATATTCACCCTCTCCTTTTAGAGCCTCAACTGAGCTGATTTAACTAATCAGAATGGCAGAAAATCAGTCCGGTTTATTTGTGGGGCTTGTTTTTTATTATTTTAGTGATGATATTTGCTTGCACAGGGGCGCACCAAGGACTGGACCAGTACAAAGTATGCAGCACAAGGATGCAGTTAAGAACAGGGGAAATAGCTGATAAGCGCTTATTTCCATGTTGCTGGGGTCAGCTGGGCCAGAAACAGGCTGAGAGACAGGACATCACACTGTCCCACTAACAATGGGGATTCACCAAGCACAGGTAAATGAAACAAGGAGTACGCATGAAGCTTTTGCTCTTTCTGAAAGCAGCAATTCAGCAGAAGGACCTCTAGCAGCTAAAGAAAAGGTAGATCCTAGGAGAAAGGACTTGCTCTGGGAGCACGCTTCTCACTGCGAGACACTGCCCTGTGTATGTGCTTGATGCTGGCATACACGTACACACGCAGCCTGAAGCACCAGCTGTTCATACCTGCATAGCAACTACCTCCAAGAAAGAAATATACTTTGTAGTAAGGGTCTGAAGATGAGGGTAAAAGGCTTTCACAGGTAAGATTCTTCACAGTTTGTGCCAGGTACATAGGCAAAACACACTCAAAGTTTGGGGGGAGTTGTAGCAGCAGGGGTGAAAGATGGGCTATTTGTTACAGCAGGAAAATTATTAACTTAAAGTGCCGTAATGTTTAAATTTACGGTTTATTACTGTGTAAATTACAAGCCGTACTTTTGGTAATTAGCAGCTCGCTGGCGGGGAGCTCTGAATGAAACTCATTATTTATGATTACAATTTAGAGAGAGATGGGGAAGGGGGAGCAGTGACCTCTGCTGCAAATGACAAAGATCCCTTTAAGGTGATGAAGATGAATTAAACAAGTAAATATTATCCTTCTCATTTGGATCATTAGATGTGCTGCCAACAGGCCCAGCCACTTGCAGGTGGCCTGAGGAACCCTACCCAAAGCCAGTCTCTTGCCAGCTGAGGATTCATCTTTTAAATGCTGGTTACAACTAAGCAAGGTGAGTGGAAAAAAGAAGGGGAAAACAAGGATCTTTCAAGTGTGACTGAACAGAAGGAAGAAGTCACACTCCTCTAGACTCTGGGCCCCTCTAACACACCTTGCTAACAGACTCTCTAAAGCCAGTCAGGTCAGAATATATGCCAGTATTTTCAAAAGCACGGAGCATATCCCAATAAAAGTAAAGCCAAACACAGTCAACACCTTCCTTCTCAGAAACATCTTTTACAACAGACAGCAGCACTCAACACTCCAAGATCCAGACCCGACCAGATGTATCCCTCCCTCTTTTAGACAGACATCTGCAAAATATTGCTTATTTCCTTAGAAACAGGACTAATATTTTGTTTGTTGTTTGCCCTACATATAATAAACCTAGACAATGGCTCTGGGTAACTTTGCATTATTGCGTATACCCTTTTATTCTTCTGTCTCCCCACTAAAAATGCAACAGCTAAAACCACCTTCCTTTGCTGCCATTCATATCAGTCTACTTCCCTATCTAAAATTTAGCCCTCCTTCACCTTTGAGTCACCTCTTTGCCCTTGTAGTCTCAGAGATTATTAGCATGCACAAGCCTCATACCATCACCTTTTTCCCCTACATTGTCTAAATCTTCTTGATATTTATACTTCCTGTCATTCATCTTCAGACCTCCTTTCATACTGCTTTTAGCACTGATCAACTGTCTTTGCCACTCCGAACCTGCCTTAAAATCCACTTAGTCACTCAATCAACTTCTGACAGTCAAAGCAGTTAAACAAATCAAACAATACACAAAATAAAAAGTGTACAGGGGCCCTTTCTGCAGAAAACAATTCACATGATATCTTAGAATAGTACTTCAGGACTGATCAGCATTGGAAATACAAAATTATTATCCTGCAAAAGGGAATACCTTGCCAACAAGCCTCCTCCGACCTTTTCGGAGACAACGGGCAGCAGCTCCTGGAAGGCGATTCAGGCGAGCATGAAATCCTGAAAACCAAACCCAGAAAAACTGAGCGACAAATACAGAAGATTCTTCCTGACAAAACTACCAGGAAAAACAGTTCAGTGGTCAAATCAGATCCTCTGTCTCTTGTTTCACAATCTGCAAGAGGTAGATATGCCAATTTATTCACAAATCAAATAAAATCCCTATTTAAAAAAAAAAGAGACTCAAGAACGTGGGCAACTGGTATGAGTATTTCAGTATCCTCTCCAGTAGTGCAGCTATTTTTAATCGGATCATTTAAAAAAACAGATCACTAATATCAATTTAAATTGCAGCACCTATGAACAGAATCTACTCCTGCCATCACATCAAAAGTTCTCAAACACACGGCATTCCTTATGGACCTCACCTCTCTGAGCTGGCCGCGAAGGCAAAAGGAACGTGGAATCTGAGAGCTTGTCCAGGCCTGAGTCAATCCGCTCCACTTCAGATCGGTGGTCAGCTCCCCACTTGGGAAGAAGGTTGGGGACAGTGAATCCTGGAACACATTCTCCTTCATAAAACCAATCACTTTGCTCATCATCTCCTAAAGAAATAGGATGGAATTAGCCAGAAGTAACATCAATGAGCCCTGTGACAGTCCCACAAAATACTACAGGTAGGCATTTCTGGATGTCAAACAGCTGAAGTCTCATTAAGAATTCCTTCCTGAAGACCATTATATTTGTATTCTGTTTCAATGATCTGCAGTAACCATGGGGCCTCACTAAATGCTTTAAAATATCCAACTCATCAGTCTACAGAATTAACTCTTTATAGACCTGCCTAGGGCAGCTTTAGCACTCTGTTGCGACTGCATCTCAACCACCTTAGTTCAATGTTGTGTGATGTCTTATGCACAACTCTTTCTCTGAAGTAATTACGGTGACAGAGTAGAGGCCAATCATTTGGCACACATTATAGGCTGTCACAGGAGAGACTTCACAACAGGAGAAGACCAGGCTTATGGACTAAGCAAAAGGAGCATACTCACTGATGAGAAAGATCCCTAGTCTCCTAAGACAGCAGCTAAGAGGAAAACACACAACTATTAGAAATGATCACTCTGAGTGAAAGTACTAACCATGCTGTGAGTCTGTCTTAATAAAAATTTCTTAGAATCTGTAAGAACTACAAACCCTCTGCAAACTAGAGCAGCAGCAACAGAAGTCATGACCAAAGTCTTCATAAAGCAGGGTCACTGTAATTAATGCAGTTGCAGTCTAAAACTGCATCAGACACCATTCATGGTAAATCTGCCTGGCCAGAAATCTCCCGAGAGCAGTAGCACGTGAGCAGCGTAAGAAAACAGCAGGAAGAGGGCAAAGAACCTGACACGCTTAGCTTTTCAGTAGCCCAACTAACAAACAGTCCCATGTAATTGCAAGGTATTTCACCTTGCCTTAAAAAACTAACACACCTGACTTAGGGAAAACTCTCATTTGCCTACCATTAAGTCTCAACTCAAGCATCCCCTCTTACTCTCCTTTCCTCACCAAGATACATTATTCCTGACTGAAGTCCATTATGCCTACCCACACATCTTGCCAGGCAAAAAAGAAGAAAAAAAGAAAAAATACAAGAAAAAGAAAAAAACTCATCCTAGGAAGAATGCTGCAATCTTGAACATAACAGAAGAAGCAATACCCAAAACCATCTCCAATCACCGACAGGTAGGACAGCCAGAACACTTCATTCCAAAGATCTGAAATTGCTTTTTACTTCTGTGATATGTCAGTTGACCTAGCATGCTTGTGACAAATATATTTTAAAATATAAATATCCCTACCCACCTTATAGTAAATTAAAACTAAGTAATGTTGGATAGTTCTTCTAAGTGATCCTAATTTGTGCAAAAATATCCCTCCAGTTTTGGATCTATAAGCATAGTGCACTGTCATATCTCAAATCACTACTTTCACAAGACAAACTTTAGCAATCAGGATCGTATGCTAATACTGCAGTAACTTTC
Source organism: Fulmarus glacialis (assembly GCF_000690835.1). Classification (NCBI taxonomy): domain Eukaryota; kingdom Metazoa; phylum Chordata; class Aves; order Procellariiformes; family Procellariidae; genus Fulmarus; species Fulmarus glacialis. Next base: position 78,588 of record NW_009204630.1, read on the forward strand.
ACCGTGAGAGATCCCAATGCATTTAACAAAAAAAGAAACACCAAAAAACCCCACAAACTTACAATCAAATTATAAACTAGGACCACTCTCTGCTCACAGAAATGCACTGGTAGCTGGAATTGCAAAGACAACCTATTTAACTAGCAACAGCACAAATATTACATGACATAACCTCAAAAGAAGGGGGGAAAAAACCCTCTACATTCAATTTAAGTACACTGCTATCTTAAATTTCCCATTATTCAGTTTGGAATTGTACTAGAAAACTATTTCTAAGATGATGATCTCTGACCCAAAAAAAAAAAAAAAAAAAAAAAAAGCTTTATGCTCTTTCCATCTCACTGAAGTGGAGAGCTGTTGTTTATTATTTACTTTATGACTAGAAATTGTGTAAAAAAAGGAAAGGGAGATGTTTCTTATTTAACCTGAAAGTGCAACAACATTTTTTAACCCTTTTTAACATAACTGTAAGATAAAACATCTTGGCCAGAAAGCTATTATAGTATAAACTGTTTGAACAGACAGAGGCCTGATGACGAGAATGTCAAATCTCTTCTAGTACCTAGACAGGGAAGGCTGTAATTGGATTTTATTAATTTATTTAAGTAGTATATTCTACATGCTCTTATATACTGGGTATCCTACTTCCAGTAGCAGCCAAAAATTAATGCCTAAAACAGGGTATAAAACCAGGACAAGTATATAGGGCAAGCATATAGATAAATGTATATATATATATATACTTATCCAGTCTACATCAATCTTGCCTCAGGTGATGAAGTTCAACACTTCAGTCACCACCCTGCTTCATCATCTGATATGCAAGTGTTCACTAATTTCAGCTCCCCCAGAACGGTCATCAGTAAAAAGAGAAAACAAAAGATTCTACAAAAGATTTTACTTTTCTGTTGCTTTTGAAGGATGGGAGGTTGGAAACAGTTATTTTTCAGCAAAGGTCAAAGCTGATATTTGAAATCCCTACTCTTAGGGAAAGTATTATAGCCACTTAACATCACAACAGATCGGTGCTACAGCTTAACATATCATCAGAGAACACATAAGCTTATTTGCTATCAAAGTGTTGCCTCACACCCAGATACCTGGGTCAGTAACAAGCCAGTGGAAGCAGCATTTCCTACTGAGTTACTAACACTATTTCCTTTAGCAGTCATATATTCCCAGAAGAGATCTCATACAAATCTTAGCTTATGAAACGTGACAGAATCAGAGTGCTCACCAGCAGAAGCTGCACGGAATTACAGGTCTCTAGGGTCACATTCTACCTGCTCCAAATATAATAGTCCTGAGTGCCTATGTGCCTACTACAACCTCTTTCACACTTACTTCTGCCATATCCCCCATAAACCGGACACTGTGCTGTCACTGATAAAATAAAATCAGATTACACTCCACACTCAAACCTCATAAGAAACCATTTCTACAGGCATTGAAAATACTAGGCTCAACCAATGCACACAAGAGCAAGGGAGGAATGTGTATTTAAAGAAATAAAATCTATCACATATTACTGTTGTCTTCTCAGCACAGTCCGTTAGGTGACTTGTCAGAACTAATTGATTTTTTTTTTTCACATCATCTCTTCCTGCCCATAGAGAAAACAACTAACAGATTCAGGCACTAATGGTATGTAGACAACAATTAAAACACCTCTAGAAACAAATCATAAGCTCTGTTCTTTCATTATGGAGAGCTCTAAAACTTCTCTTGTATTTCTGTGCCTTTCCATAATAATAGCTTCTTATACTTCAAATGTTATGGATTTGATATACAAAAAAAAGTACTGTTATCAAAATCACACCTTTGTAGCCCTTGGCTCATTTCTTAACTTCTACCCCCCCGCCAGCCACTGGCCTTTCTCCCATACTCCCCTCTCTGTCCCTCTTCAAACATAGATCTTCCTTTGTATTTTTGAAGAAAGTAAGAGAAATTCCCCAGCAACACATGAGCAAAATCACACGACAGTTGTTACCTTGTCGGCCCTCATCATTGGTAAATAGGCCAGCATCACTGCTGCTGCATACACTGCTGGTTTCACTGGAACAAAAACAAACAAAAACCCCCATTGTTACAATTGCAGCAGATACAAAACAAAAAACACTTAATTATATTTTACTAGCTTCTCTGAGCCTAAAATGCTTTACACATCTCACAGAAATTGCATTTCAGACACATGGCTGGCTCTAGCATGGGACGTAATTGCTTTGTGTTAGAACCCAGCAATGCTGCATCGCTTGAAAAAGAGCAGAATCCTGTATCTAGTCTAGTTCTAAGTTATCAAAAAGTAATTAATACAATGGCATTTGCCTCGGGTACTAGAGTTAATAACCTAACTATGACATTGTCTGTAATACTCACTAGGAAATTAAGTGCAGTTAAAAACTCTGTCCTTGGGTCACTTAACAGCTACTGAAAACCCTCTGAAGTTTTCTACTTCAGATTCCTTTTTCTCAAAAATGTTATACAGGTACGTAACCCCCCCTTTAATCTATGGCAATTTTTATTTTATTTGGAGGGAAGAGCAGCTGGTACGTTCACAACTCTTCAGCTAAATACCTTAGCACAGCATGACTTGCTGCTGCTGAATGCAACCTCGTTACAGCATGCTTTGCATTTTCTGAAGCAGTTACAGGAGACTTAATTCTTGAACCAAAGAATTAAACTAGAAATTAATGTGTAGAAAGCCGTTAATTGACTGTAAAGCTGGATGAATATTTGTAGCAGAAGTACATGCTCAGGTCAGTCCCAAGCATCTGATGGCTTTAATGCTGGTATTAAATCAATCCTTGGACACTTCGGGCAATACTTCCTCTGATTTAGCTGAGAGATATCAGAACAAGCAGAAACTAGTCACTGCCCACCCCCTTAGCACTAAGGCCTTAGATGCGAACATCAGGTATAACTCAGCACTAGAATCAATCTCCAATCAGGGCATGCTGTTAGAAAACATCTCTGAGTCCCTCTTTTCCAGGGAAATTGGATCATGCTAGACACCAGTAATCAACTCGATTCAAAAGGCTGAAGGATGAGGGATCACAAGATACGTCACCCCAAAGAACTGCAGGCACATAATAAAACCCCATTTTGTGAGCATATTATTGCTCTTAGAAAATGCACTCTAAAGTGTAGCCAAATCAACTCATCATGCTGGATATCTACAAACTCTGCATCTTCATTATTGTATAAAGTATTGTAGAAAGGCCATTTAAACTTAAAGGATGAACAGTCTGTACATCATTCCCACATTTCAGTATGTAAGTTAATATCAAATTCCAAATCAATCCATTAGAAAGTTTGGCCATCCGTTCACCCTCCCACATATATACCATAGCAATTAAGGCCAAGGACTGAGAACCATGAGTCATTCATTTCATTCCTAGCTCTCCTACCAACTCACTGTATGACCCTGGGCAAATCTCTTAGTGTGTCTGCTTTCCCTTTTGAAAGCCTGGATTAATAGTCCTCACAAGCAGCAGATGCGAGGATTGAGTGACTGCTTCATAAGGGTTTTAGCATCCTCAGAGGAAAGGTGCCTGAGAAAGGAAAAAGCATTAAGTCAAGATTCCAGATCATATTAACAGTACTTTAAGCATCCTGTTGTACTGAGAACTCTTTAGTTCCTTATAGATACGCATTACTGCCAGTGCTTTACTGGAACAAACCTTCACAGATCTCACTCTCTTCACCACCCCTTATAACTTCAGGGCTGAACACAAACTAGACTCCTACACAAGCCTTTCTGCAGGTCCAGTAAGCACTGATTAATGACCTCCACTTGCAAAGGAGGCTACTTACCTTAACCATGAAATAATGAATGCTATTGATCCGACAAGCTACTGCTATAGAGTGTTATTGATCACCCAATCTTTGGTTAAAATGGTCCTCATTTAGCAATTTCACTGTCGCAAACACCTGGAGCAAAGCATGCTTATAATTAAATAGTTTGGGGGAGTTAAAGTGAGAGCTGATGGACAGAGATCTCAGGTTTCCCCCATTTATTCTTTCGCCTGAGCTATTGTTTGTGTCAGGAGAGATATTGATTTTCTATAAAAATAAGAAAACAAGAGGCACCGAGGGGCTGCAGAAGGTCAGGCTGGGCTGGAGAAGGAGGGGAAGCTGAACACTCTGTCTTTGTCACTTGCCTTCCAAGAGAGAGGAATTTTTTCTTTACGGAGAGACTGCCTCCAATTCATCAGCTTAGCCAGGCTCTTGACTGCCGCTGCAGGCTATCATCGAAACAGCTCCCTTCCAAAGGGTAAAGTGACTGTACTGCACACTTGGGATGAGCATTGGTTACACTCCCAGCCCAGAATACTGTACTGGTTTTGGCTGGGATAGAGTTAAATTTTCCTCATAGTAGCTCTATGGTGCTGTGTTTTGGATTTGTGACCAAAACAGTGTTGATAACACACCGATGTTTTAGTTATTGCTGAACAGTGCTTAAATAGTGCTAAGGCCATCTGTTTCTCACACTGCTCTGCCAGCGAGTAGTCTGGGAGTGCACAAGAAGCTGGGAGGGGACATAGCCAGGACAGCTGACCCCAGCTGGCCAGAGGGATATCCCACACAGTATGTTGTCATGCTCAGCAATAAAAGCTGGGTAAAGAAGGAGGAAGGGGGGACATTTCGAGTTACTGCCTTTGTCTTCTCAAGTAACTGTTACGCATGATGGAGCCCTGCTTTCCTGGAAATGGCTAAACATCTGCCTGCCAATGGGAAGTAGTGAATGAATTCCTTATTTTGCTTTGCTTGCGTGTATAGCTTTTGCTTTACCTGTTAAACCAACTTTATCTCAACCCACAAGTTTCCTACTTTAACTCTTCTGATTTTCTCCCACATCCCACTGTGAGGGAGTGAGTGGGCAGCTGCGTCAGGCTGAGCTGCCTATCCGGGTTAAACCACAACAAATACATCAGCATCAAGCCAGAGAAGTCACACAGCATTGGTAGGTCAGTACAATCCCGTTTGAAAAAGACACATTAAGAGTTATGACACTTGAGAGTAGATTAGAGAAACTGCACATCTCTCACTAGTAAGCACATCATTCAAAGTGATTTTTCAGACAGTTCTTGTACTACAGTTTGTTCTGCCCTCAAGCCAAACCCAGACCATTCTGGGAGTACTCAGCTTAGACCAACAAGAGAAAGAACTTCAGTACTCAATATGTAATTTGCCTTTGCTTTATTATGGCTGCAGGGAATCTCAAAGCATTAAGGGACAGAAGGGCATGTTACTTCTAACAGTCTTAGCAGTTAATTGTCACCTTTGTACAAATATACAAATGGATACTTAAACTAAGACCACTTGCTTCCTCTGTTGTTTCCACAATCATTTATATGTCAGACTTGGAGTCATGTCACTACCCAATTTAGAACCATCATTGTTCCCTCAACATGTTCCGGCACATCCTTCTCTCAATTTGTGTTCATCTCTTGCCATGTTTGGCAAACAATTTCAAAGATTTGACTTCACGCACACTTTGAATCACAATACTGCAGCACATTTTCCTCCAGGAAAAGACTGGGCGCAGTCCCTCAAGCAAACTATAAAAACTATCTCCTCATTAAGGATCCATATGCAAAGCTTTCTCAGGGACTGGAGTTCATCTACTGAATGCAGTAGCTTTTTGATGTGACTTGGGATAAGGAGCCTTCTAGAAACTAGACAAAATGCTGGATATTTTAGCATTTACAGAGATTCATTCCTACATAACAAAGAAAAGCAAGTGTCAGTGGAGGGGAGGAAAAAGAGAGTGAAAAAAACCATCAGTTCAGAATATACAACTTAGTTTGCCTAAAAACACATTAGCTTTACGACACTCCCCACTGCTAGAGGAGTGAACAGTAGTGAAACCAATTCAGCATCGAAGTGTTTCATAAATCACCAGATCACCACAGACTGCTTTCAAGTCCCACAATCTGTATCAGTCACTTTCCCTCCCATCAGCTTGTGATAACAACCATACCATTCCCTCTCCTAGGCATCCAATTTTCTTCTCTCTTCCTCAGGATATGCCCTTGTTATACATCTGTGCAAAGTACTTCTCTTATGTTACCAGAAAAAACAGCTAGAGCAGAGTGAGTGAGGTAAGCACAGCCAGTTTCACTCTGCTGCTAGCAGCAAAGTGCTATATTTAGAGCAGCAGAGACCAAAGCATGATCCTTCACTGCCGCGAGGGATACTCTGCAGTGAAGAGGGTTGTATGTATTTCTCTCTCCAACTTTGACCCTCCCTAGTGAGTCATAGCACAGATCACACATGCGGTGTTGGAGAGGTCAAATATTCCAACCCCTGGATTTCCAAAGAGAATCCCAAGGATTTGGCAGCAGATGGTAAATGTCATTTGATGCAGACACTTGCACAATAATTAGTTTGAGAGCAAGGAACAACTGAGACAGAACAAAGTGATCTTCCAGCATGGTCCTCAAGTAACAGTCCAGACAAAGCTGTTTGTTTACTCTTTCAAAGGCTAGCATAAATAAAGGCTGGATGAAAGCCTGCTGCTTTAAGTTCAAGTTTGACATGATGGAACAGACTCTGACTGGTGGGAAAAAAACCTCAAAGAACACTGTCCATCACTGCCACATCAAGTAAGGATATCTCTCAGTCCATCACCACTGACATGCAACATTCAGGGGTTACTCAGCACATTCCCTTTCCTGGACTACCAGCAAATAGCTCTGAAAAGATAAAAGTGCTTTTAACAACTTGCAGCAAAAAGGCATCCACTAGTCTCTTGAAAAGACTCACTTTGCACCCACTATTTAAGCAAAAAAATAGCCACTTTTTAAGGAAAAAAATGACCACTTTTTTGCTACTTCCACCCTGTAAGGGTTACATACAAACCACACTGATTAAGCAAAAATGCAATAGTGGTCCCCTGGATCAGGACAGTGAGGACGTATTACAACCTATGCTTTTCACAGTCTCCCAGAAAATACCATTGAGAAGTTCGTACTTCCAGCTATTACCCACAAAGCCCTCAATAACCAAGTGCCACCTGTCCACTCTGACAAACTGCAGGTGCTAGACAGCCTGAACACTTAAATGAACCTTAACATATGCACAATTATACTGGATCAAACAATTATACTTTCCAAATTCACTGTCCTCTCTCTGATAGTGCCTATTACAGTGGATGCTTGAGGAAAGAATATGAGAACATGACAAATACAGACCGACTGTTTCCTCTGTATATTCCTCCAGCTTCTAGCAGTCAGCAGTTTAAGGACTTCCTGAGCCGGATCTTCCATGTGGGCTGTAATGCTTAACAGCCCCTGATAAATCTATGCTCCACATCCCCCTTTTGGACATACTTAAATTTTTGACCTCTAAAATGTCCCACAGCAGAGTTCCAAACCTCGTGTTTCATGAAAAACAATGCTTTTTTGTTTGTTTTAAATGTTTCCTCAACGTCTCCTGCTTCTTACACAATGATAATTAGCAAATAAACAACCCTATTCACTTTCTGTATGCCATTAAGAAATCTCCTCCACTTGATTCTCAGCAGTTGTTTCTTTTCTAACATGTAAAACCTCTTCGTACAGAAGCAGTTTTATAACCCCAAACCTTCTACAGAGAGAATAAAAGTCACACTCAAGGCGAAAACTTCCCAAGAGTGACACACAAACAAATTAAGACCATAACATTTACACTTCTCGTTTCCATGTCTTGTATGAGATTTGCCACAAAGACATCAAAGTTCTCCAAAACTGGACACAAAGACATGCCAGACTCGCCTGTTTGCACAAGCTTATCCTGTAAGAATTAATTCAGTTTCCCCCAACTTCTTTATCATCTTGCTACATTTTCCCCATAGCAGCCTTTCAGGACCTTATTCCAGATCCAGAGCAGAGATGCAGAACTGCAAACAAGAGGTTTTGACTGAGGTTCACACAGTACCTGCACAGAGGGCTAACGGTCACGATGGGAGATCTGTCTGTTCTCTATTATTACTTACGGTAAATTCTGAAAACAAGAAATTGAGATCAGTTCATCTCAATCATGCAACACAAGTGCCAATGGTCGATTTACTCTCCAAACCTCAGGCCACAAGCATGCCACTTTGTAGCTGCAGGGCCACAGACATTTCAGAGGGCTCCTTGTGTAACAGGAGCCAGAAACATATCAGCTTGCCAACTTTTTAAGGAAGTATTTTGGGTCATCAGTACAGTATTGACAGGAAAGACTTGGAAAAAATCTACAGTTTAGAAGTAGCTGGGATATTTCTCCTCTTCAAAAAGAGAGCAGCACTGAAAAATTTTGATAAGAACTTCTAAAAGCAAGGCACAAGATTTACAAGCCGCTGCAACCAAGGCGGCCATCTGACTAGCACAGGGAAGAAACTGAGATCTCACCATTCCGACATGTTTTCATCTGAGCCCTGTTTCTGTTCATCAGCTTCACACTCCATCCGCTCCTTCCTTCCCCCTTTGCTGAGGAAGGGCCTGTTCTCTCCTGATTCACAAAGGCCATGACTGGATGATGTCCAAGGGGCATTTTCTTTCCAGCGTGAAAGACGCTGTTTCTTGGCTGACTTGAACCTGCAGCCCCTCTCGTAGTTCCACTCTGACACCCTGAGCTTTTGCTGGAGACTGGCAGCCACCTCTGATGTCACACGTTTGACCTTCCGTCGGCGCCTGAGAGGTCGACAGGGCGCATTCTCTGTAAAGGAGTCTGACTCATGCCACGAGTGTTGCTTGCTCCTCAGGGTGGCACTGAGAGCTGGGTGTCGTTTGACCACGGCCATGTCATCAGAGTCACTGAAATTGGCTGTCAGCACTTCACGGCAATCCTTGACAGCTTCGTCCAAGCTTGATTCCGAGGCCTCACTGTAGCAGCAGGCATGCTCTGCCTGATGCGTGAAGTCTGAGCGTCGTTTACGACCCCGTCTCTTGCGAAGCTGACGCCGCTGCTGCCGTGGGCTTAGGGCCATCTCTTCCCATAGCTCATCCAGCTTGTTTTGTTCTGAAGTCTGCTCTAAAGCTGAGGCCAAGTCATGCACCAATTCATCCATTGGCAATGCCTACTAAAAAGGACAACAAGAAATTAGCACCAGACATAAATGCTGCTACCAACACATCACTAGACTACTATCACTAGACTAGTACGCTATAGCCTCTGTAACATTAACCAAGTTACACACTGACTTTGGAGTTCCTGGGAGAACCCAATGCAGGACAACTGCCACTTCTTGGGCTAATGCTCACTCCTTCCTTTTGCAAGGGTTAAATCCCTCTTCTAACCATGGTAGCAGAGATCTCGCTACTGCAGCAGTTGGGTCAAATGCTCTGTGTCTGAAAAGGCCTTGAGGTTGCATCTTTTGCATTGAAGCAACATGCTCTATTACATATCTTAAGGGTATGAGAGCCTGCAACTAGTTCACTACCTGGTGTCAGTAAGCCACAGAGAAGGGTTAGCCTGCTTGGCAAACAGATCGAGTCTTCCAAAAAGCAGACAAGCAGCAAAGCTGAGAGTAAAACAGATGGTAAAACAGGTAGTTTGCAAGCAACTTCAACAGCAAAACAAGGCGTGTGGGACCCTGTGCTCCTTCGAACAGGGTGTGTGAGACCGAGCCCCAACTCCTATTGCCAAAAAGTCCCACTCCTTCCACCTTAGGACTGTCAAGGAGCCAATACCAAAGACTTGGCCAAATCCCTCACCTCACAACTCCCTCTCCCCACCCGTGCCTTGCAGACGTGGGATTTCTCTCCCCACCTCCTACCGGGCTCAGAAACTCCCGCACCCCTATCCCGGTGAAGCACCTGCTGCCGCAGGCCGCCTCCCTTGGTCCGAGCGCCCTCAGGGACCCGGCCAAACCGTCTCCTTCCTCTGAGGAGAAACCGGTCCTTCCGCCGGACAACCCCCGCCCGGAAGGTCTGTCCTCATCCCGCCGCCCTCCGTCGGGCCTCACCCCGACCCCACTTACCGGCCAGCGCCC
>NW_009204631.1:0-6247 GCF_000690835.1 Fulmarus glacialis
TGATTCTATGATTTTATGATTCTAAGGTGTTTTTTTTAATACTATTCATCACCCAAAAAAGGTGTTATTTTTATACACTCATATTGGGGGTTGTTTCCCTGCCCCTGCTTATGCCAAAGATACCAGAATGTGTTACAAAAGGTAAAACTGAGGCAGGAGTCTAATTCAATACACAGGAAAGTAGTAATGCCCTGGGACTGACAGAGAACTGCTGCTGACACACTTGATTTATATAAGAAATTTACTCTTGCTCCTCCTCCCATGACCCACAAATAACATACACATATATTATCAGAGAGATGAAGATCTGTTTGAGACCACTAATTAGAAATAAAGAAGTACTTTGCACAAACAGATTCACCTTTACCAGATGGTTTCCACTAATATTCACTAATAAAAAAGCCTGTTTGAGGAGTTTATGTTCACTTAGATTGGAAGAGGCCAGAAATAGCACAACTATGTCAGCAATTAATTTCATTAGAAAGATTCTGTGTCAGTTCCATCTGGGAATTCTGTAGCTTTTACAGCTTCCTTTACTCTGTGCAGGTTTCACTTCTGCAGTGCAACATACCTGACAACTTTTCTGTAGCAAAACTGTATTTTTTGGCTGTTAAGACAAAGTCTTAAATGGAATCTTAACAATATTTGAACATGCATGTATTAATGTGAATCCCTGAGGACTCACCTCATAGTTCTACCTCAGTCTTCCATTTATTATCAAAGTAAACATACTATCTACCTATCAAAAGTTTTGGACCACTATACTATGACAGAGTTCAGTCAACATATCAAAATCGTTATCATAAATACTGTTTCTATTGGCAAGGTACTGATTTATCTCAAGTGTCAAAGCTCATCAAATGATTTTCGGCAACAGTTCTTTGCCACGCCTGTTCCTTATTACATCACCACTTAGACAGGAAGTCAGAGGAATATATTTTCTAATTCAAGTAATAGTGAAAACACAGCACTGGCCATTTGTCAGAAGAGCTAAGATAACACACACATTTAAGCATGAAATGCAATCCCTTCCCAAGCAAATATAAAGTATCATCATGTAAAACCTAGAAGCTATTCACTAAATATGACAAAATACAAGTAATCAGATTGTACACACACATTTTGGATATGAACAGTAGCCACAAAAATTCCTATCTACTAAAAAAAAAGGGAACACCCCCCGCCCCAAAAAAAACCCCAAAACAAAGACCAAAAAAACCCCAAAATAAAGACCAAAAAAACCCCACACTTTGTGTTTTTTAATGCCCAAGAACCATTCCAAACCAAGGTCTTGTCCCTTGCTCAGATCCTCTCCAGTCACCTGATGGCTTTTTGCCATCTTCCCATGCTCTTTGTTGTGGGATTTCTCATTACTGATCTTCATTTAAAATTATTCTAGCATCTGAATACCATCTTATCTCCGAGCAGGCGAAGTGAATCGTTCCTCCTCCTTCCTCCCACACCGAGAAAACAAACCTGAGGTCACGACTGGTTGTTTCTTGTTCCTCAACAGAGTCTGCATCCATACGCAGAATACTTAAAGTCTTTTTGTACCAATTACACTTCTCCAAACAGGGTTAATATTAAGTCCCTAGTTTACTGAGACTAGCTTAAATATGCATGTATCTTGAATGTATTCTGACAGAAAGGTACTGAAAGAAGAAATTGTCTGAGATCATCTTGTGCTCACTGTGAAGACTTTACCGTGTCCAGATACAGTATGAATAGAACAAGAGAACCTCTTCACCAAGACTAGTGCTGGACCCAAGAGATTTAAACCCACATCACTACTCCCGGGCAACAGAGGTTCTTTGCAAGAATACTGTACAGAGGTACAGTCTATTGACAGGTCATTTTGTTTCTTTAAAAATGAAAAAAATGGCATTATTGAGCTTATTTGACACTTTGAGTCATTATGTAATGTGTGCATTTTTAAAAATAATCATCTGCATTATGAAGTTTGTGACATCATGAAAGATTCTTTAAAGTACTTTTAAAACTGTCCCAGTTATATATGTGAAAAGAAACTATAAAAGTCAGAATGAAAGAACAATTCCTAAATTAGTACAAGGGCAGAGCAACAGCTTTTTTCAAAAATGGCTTTTATGCTGAACATGTTTGCAGTTTTCAAATTTATGGGTGTAGCTGTCAACATGTATATTCACTTTTAGAATATCGTCCTGGCTTAATGAGGTCTCCTGGAATGATTTCTTTTAATAAAAAGTTAACATGCTTACATATCTGGTTTCTACCTTTCTACTTTTTTTTTTATATCTCTACACTACTCTTTAGCAGAGAGATCACAGCAAAGTTTACTTTAAAACTTTACCGTGCATTCAACTACTTCCACACTTCAAAGTCAGGCAACTTCCAATGAAACTTTCAAGGAACAATTGTTATAGCTAACCCTTAACAAGTATACATATCTTCAGCATAAGAAGCCTAAGCCAGAAAAAAGTCACAAGACAATTGCATTTGAGTTACAACTACATGCCACCAGCAAATGGTGCCACATTACTAAGTAGAAATAAGACTTCTTACTAGTCTCTCCATCTTTGGTCAAGCCTCATAATTGCAGCACATACCATGTGTCTACCTCACTTCTTTCTGTCTCACCATCTCTCCACCTGTCTCCAGTTTATGCTGCTGTTTCTGTTAGGCGGAGTGTAAGAAGATTAGATTCAGAAAACAAACACACCCCTCAGAACAAAACTTCCCCTGCAACATCAGGCTACTCAGTGACGAGTTCAGAGTTATTCAGTAAAAATATTGGTGTTTCACTAGCTCAGAATTGCTCCATGAGACTCCACAGGTGACTGACAAAGTTCGTGACAATTTTCAAATTCATACACATCCCTGCAAGAACACCTCATAATCATGGGTCAAACAGATTAAGACTTCCCCCCCATCCCAAGCAGCTGAAGTAGTTGTTCTTCTCTAACTTCTTCCCTTCCATTTCATCTTCTCATTCACTCTTCCCCTTTTTATTGTTTTTCAGGGTTAAAACTGCCACAGCCTACTTGACTAAACTGCCATAGTTCAGTAGCTTTTACTTGGAATTCATTTCCTTGAACTTCTTCATCATCACAGTTCTCCAGGAGCTCTCCATTTGTTTCATTTTTCTTCTCTTGAGCTACCCACAACCAGTCTGATATGCTATAAAGGCAAATCACTCCACTATAAAGATGTTCAGAGTTACCTCAAGCCTGATTTCCTTGTCTGTACAACCTAGTATAGCAGAACTTCTCCACCACCGCATTTCTTTGTGGGGAGTCTGAATAACATCAAGTACATTTTTCTCCTACTGTTACCACTTTGAAAGCATCCTGCACAGTACCTGTGCATTAATCCATTCAGTATCATGCTTTCAGCACTAGATTCATCAACTGTAGATACAGAACCAATGCTGCTTCCAGATTACATCAAAAACTTGTTAAAAGAACCGCAAACCAACAATGCTCTTCATGTAGCAAAGCGGGTATTTTCCTCTTTTCTATAGAAAAAAATCTAGGAAGATAAATAACTGACCAAAAAATATTTCAAAGAGAAAGAGACGAATTTATGGAAGTAATAAAAAGATAACCTAGAAAGAATTATATACAGAGTGAAAGAAAAGTTGAAAGCCTAGAAGAGTGTCAATAGTTAAAGTTCTTGCAGCTCCTTGGATCAACATGATTGGAAAAGCCTGTTGATTCTTCCCTATGTCTCTAAATTCATGCTGAGTGATATGGCCTTATTTCAAGTGGAAGTAGGAACCGAAGTGGAACACACATTCCTGCAGACAAAGGAGCATTTCACTTCATCACAGAACAACCTAGAATTCATTTGTTGCAAACCCCCATTATTCTTAAGCAAAGAGGTAATACAATTCAGCTGTACTTCTTTGCCATGGGGAGGCCCTTTTAAGGGCCACCAGTACTGCTGATACTCCTTGAATTAGTGCGTTAGTTTTATTTCTAGCAAAGAAATAGGAACAATTAGATCATTCCCATAATGCTTTTTAGTTCCTAATGCTACAGAGCTGAGAAATGAGGAACTTTTTCTTCAAAAGTATCATACATCTTACACTTTCACAAGGCCAAGGCCACTTCAAATATAGATTCCTACTGCAAGTCGTTTCCTGTAAAGGTGGCTTTGGGGTTTTTTTGATTGGGTTTTTGTGTGTTTTTTCTTAAACACACAATACAGGATAGTAAGTGCAAATAGCATTATCAATGTACAAGTACTAAAACGGCAAAACATTCCTAATTTTTAGTTCAACTTCATATACTGCTCTTTGTTTACCTCAAAAATAGAGATGGATATTGTTCAGTCACAGTGAACCCAGTGATCACAGTCCATCATTAAATATATCAGCTACAATTTCCACTTCAGCACCAACTGAAGTATCACCTTATTACACTTTGTGAATTTCCACAAGCCCTCCAAGTTATTTTTGATGTCTTTGACTCTGATCCTGCCAACACTTACACACATTATCTTAACATACTGAAATCCATCATGCACAGCACAAAAGCAAGCCCATGCATCATTTCAGAAATGAGGACTTCATTAATTGTTCAGTACAGAAGCAAACCTCTTCAGATGTGGTGTGTACAGGTTAGGAAAAATCACTCCAATAGCATATCTATTGTTGTTCCAAGCGTTAGTATCTCTTTTAAAATTCCTTCCTTACCCTTCCACCCTCCTACACATATCACCTCCTTTACGTTCTCCTTAAATGCCTAAAAATAACTAACTAGGCATATGGTCTGAGCACCACAGCCCTATACCATGTAACTGGGGAGAAAGTATTTTAGTTTGAATAGCTGACCTCACATCCATCATCACAAGAGATTTTTCCATGAGTTGCTTCCCAGAACTTAAACATTTATCATAGGCTGTAGATTTGGCAATTGCAGAGTTCCACACAGTTTAACAGAATAAGTTTTTTGGTTAAAAAATACCACAACAAACTACAAACAAACAAACAAACCCCCAACCTATGAAAACGTCATGTGTTTTTCCTCCCACCTGCATCCTCTTGCATTGTAAAAAGATTTGAAATTATGTATTTCCTTTCCCACAGTTTAAGGATTTTTCTTCACATTAGAAAGTTTTCGCTGACATTAAATACCAATCTAAACTTATGATCCCACGGGAGCACATCAGCCTACCCCATATTCAGGAATGCAAGACTAAGGACTCATTCTTTTGTTCAGCTTCAGCCACAAGGAGGAAAACAGGAAGCATCTCATTCAATGTCCTCTCATTTTTTTTTCTACCAGCTTGCTTACCCTAGTTAATGCTCTTTCATCTGCTTCTTCTCTTTCCCCAAGTAGGTAGCAGGCATAATAGAAGGGGAAGCTGAAACACATTTACGAAAAGTGGTGTTTCGACTTAGCTCAGAGCAAGAATGGGAAATTGTACATCTGAGTCAATGCATCTCCCAGAAAACTAGAGAAATGCTTCCAGGACTGTGCTCTGCTAAAGAAATTCCTAGATCACAGTCTAATTTTACATCATCAGAGAGGCACACCTGCTATTTTGGATAAAGAACAACCATTTTCACTTAGACTTATCCTCCGCAGCCATATCCTAGCTATGCAAGTCCAGTGGTGATAGGAATACAAACACCTTCCTCGGGTCTCACTCTAGAAAAGGCTGTGCTTCAGTTCTGCTGCCTACTATGGCCAGAACCAGAAACATGCACTGCACTTCACATAACTGAAGCCTCAAGAATACTACATAGAGCTTAGCATTTGAAAATAAAGGCACTCTAATTTATAAACAGAACAGGAAAAAAAGGGCATTTTTTCCTGTACAGGAACAGGTATGTGACAACCTCCCATCATGCTTTCCCACCCCTACCTCAAGCCCCCAGTCTTAAAAAATAAACAATTTCACTCACTAGTCATGACCAAATTGATACACAAGATGCCTCCTCCAAGCACACACCTACTAGTCAAACCCAGAGCACATATATTTATTAAGGGCAACTCATTAACTCTGACAATCTCCAGCTGGTGGGGCTCATCAGCCTCATCTGAGGGGTGGGTGTCTCCTCCCTTTCCAGGAGACAAAGGGCACAGTAACAGCTGCTCGCACCCGCCTTTGCACAGGGTCCCCAAGAGAAGCTGGGGCAGGCCCTCACCTTCTTCAAGCCTTGTCCACAGCAACTCACTACCATTGGGTCCTTGGGGCATCGGCCATGGTCTTTGGTGGCACTGTGCCAGGCAGGCTGGAGGCAGAGCTGGAAGGAGGGAGA
>NW_009204631.1:6271-28649 GCF_000690835.1 Fulmarus glacialis
GAGAGAGGGAAAGCGGCCTCCCGCTGCTGCCGCCGCACAGCACGGCTCCTGAGGGGTGCTGCCTACCGCCTACCCTACCCGCCCTGCTGGGCCGCGACGCGGAGGGACGGTAGCATGCAGCTCACCCCTAAACCTCTCCCACACCCCCAGCCTGTTCCAGCTTCCAGCGCATAGCCAGGTCTTGTCACCTCCTCTACCCTCTCACAGAGGTGTTACAAAACACCTAACACATCACGTGTGCCCCACATGCAAGCAGATGCCGAAAGCTGCGCCATGCCACCAGCACTGGCTAGCTCCAGCCGTGTGGGCTCCTCCGTGCCACAGCTGGTGCCCGCTGCCTTTGCTCTCCAGGCCGCTCCTACGCTGCCATGAGGGATCGCTTCTCTCGGGGAGATGGAAAGCAAAAACCCATGCACCGGGGCCGCCTCTCTGCTCCACCTACTCCCTTAAGGGGCAATGAAGTAGTTTATTTTCTTTCCCCCATGGGAGGGGAGGACAGGCCTGTCTACTCCAGAGCCAGCCCTGCAGGTTCCACAGCACTGGGCTGCTCCCACTTACCCCGGCCTCTGGAGGGTCCCACCTGCCCCCACCCCCAAATCTGCCCAGCTGCTGCCTTGGCCACAGCTGTGAGGACACGGGCTCTTCTCGCCACCCACCTCACACGCACGCACACCACCTCGAAAAACTGGTGTGGAGACAGCCCCTCTTTTGGAAACTTTGCCTGGCATCTGCCACGCTGCCCGGCAGTTCCCTGGTGGCATTAGCGTACCTGAGTGGTTCCCATGGAAACCCTGGGGTTACTTGCACCCCTAAAATCCTGCACATGCATAAATGTTGTTGAAACTGCATCTTGATATAGTTTTGGTTTTAGCTGTAAAGTTTAGGGGATTGTCTGTGTTATCAGCGTTAATCACATAAAGTTCTGTTTTGAAAATACGACTCTAGTGGATAGAGTTTTCCTAAATTGCTTAAAAGATTAATAAAATAATCAACTTAGCAGAGGGGAAAAAAACACAAACTATTCCTGTAAGGAAATCACTTTATTGCCTATACATGTGAGTGAGCTGTTTTAATACCCAGGTTCCCTGCCTCCTCTGCATTTAATCTCTTCTCTTTTATGTCCTACTCTGATTTTTTTTAAAAGACTTTCAGGCTTTTTTAAAATTAATTATACAAATCATTAGTATTAAAAAGGTAATATAATGGTTTCAAGAACAAGCTTCACAGACTATCTGCATATTTAATCATCTCTGCTAATAAATTTTTAATCACTCATTGAGTTCAGGTTCTTGTCTTGAAGCTTAACTTGATAACAAACCTAGCAACTGGTAGAACTAATTGGTACAGAGTAAGTGAATAATTTATAAGAGAAAAAAGCACTGGGTGTTCTGGAGGTGTGCAGAGACCACAAGTCACAGATATTTCTGGGAGGAAGCAGGAAAACAGCGGCTGATTACAGGAATTTCGTGATACACTGCTGACATCCAG
Source organism: Fulmarus glacialis (assembly GCF_000690835.1). Lineage (NCBI taxonomy): Eukaryota > Metazoa > Chordata > Aves > Procellariiformes > Procellariidae > Fulmarus > Fulmarus glacialis. Next base: position 7,760 of record NW_009204631.1, read on the forward strand.
AGGCCAACAGTCAATACTGTTCACATATGTGAACCAGGCTGTAAAGCGCGCTGTAAAGCCAGATTCATTAAGTTTTAAATATTCATGCATTTCATTAAAGTTAACATTAATTGCACTACCATACACATTGATTATGCATAGACCATAAGTGTTTAACCTCTGAAAGCCTGCAAGTATATTCAAGTAATGGGGTATGTCCCATCTTCGATGATTTCAGTGAAAAGCTTCAGCTACAAAGTTGAAATTAGAAACGGAATGCATTACAGTGCTAAGGAACAGTAGTTTGAAATATCAGAACAGTAATAAAAATAATTATTTTACTAACCAAACAGAAACACTGATGTAAGCTGTAAGTTGCTTTGTATTTTTCTAAAGTAAAGTAATAAAGGTAACAAAAATTATGTGTAAGATTTCTTACTGACAAATGCTAGACTGATTTGCAAGGGTTTAAACAGTTAAATTAATTGGTGGCTGAGTGGCTTCTATTTAGATGAAGATGACTAGCTTTAAACAATGTAACAACAAAAAAAGGCTATTCTCTTGAAATAAGCTGATTTACGTCTTAAAATTAGACATCCAAACCCACTTACACTACAGAATAATTCTACCCCCAGGGAAGCACAAAATGCTACAATTCTTAAACCAGAATGTAACAGACAACATTTGACAGAAATTCAATTATCCTTGAAAGATCCCACTTGTAGTTAGTTACATACGTAATCCGCTTCTATTTAATGGGTTGAAGCTCTCTTTCAAAACATTTAGTCTGATGAACTGAAGACTTGCTACATGTCAAAAAATTCATTAAGTGACTTAATAAAGATTGTTAAGTAAAAACACTCAGAAGTTAAAAAGTGTCATTTAATGCTGTCCATGCAACCTTAATTCTGGCAGTGTATGTATATGCATTATGAAACACCAGTGAATTAACTTTTAATCTCCTTTGAGCGAAAAAGATTTTAAGACTGGAAACTAAGGCACAAAGGGCATGCCAACAAATACAATGCTGAGCTTTAGAGCAATCTCTGAACTAGCTCACAGCTTGCAGAGCATACCCCTGCAGGGCTAATTACCCCAGATAGAAAGATGTACAGTTATACTGCTTCTGGTACCTCTGCATGGCAAGCTTAGTTCTCTCCTCCTGGCGCTGCACTGCGCTGCACTACACAGATACACTCACAGAAGTATAAAATTTTAAATCTGAAGAAAGTCTGGTGTTTTTCAAATATCATGCTTCAAACCTAGGTGCGTTGACACCGAATTTCCATCAAGAAGCTTAAGACTGTAGATTCTGACCTCCTCGAAGTAAAGGTAAAAACATATCACTTCCTTATGTATTAAAAAAAGCCCTCTGCAAACAATACCAATTTCAATTATAATTTTTGAAAAATATCAGTCCTTAAATCCTCTACGAGGTAGATATAAAATTGTCCACGTTTTGTAGAGAAGCAAACCGTTGGAGACAGATAGACTGGTTTGCCCAAAATAGTACTGATTTCTCCCTGAGCTGTTAACAACTCCTGATTAGCCAATTTTCTTTGTGAAGGTGGGCACCAAAGAAGTGTAGTATTCCTAATTAGAAGCCACAGTTAACACACTGAAATTCTGTTTAAACAGCATTGCCTACACCCTCGAAGAACTTTATGGTCAGACATGTCCTGGGTGGTATAAATCTTGCCATTTTTTGTCAAGAAAATACTGGTTGCTAGCAAGGATCTTGCAAGTCATGTATCAACCACCTGTACCATTTAGCATGTTTTAAAGTCATCTGACATATCAAATAGTTTTGTTTTGGGTTTTTTTCCGATTGGTTTTGGGTTTTTGTTTTTGTTTTTTTTGTTTGTTTTTTGTTTTTTTTTACACATTAAGACTACCTCCTTCATGCTTCTTCCTTCAGCAATATTTAAACAAGGAGGTAGCCTGTTAAGTCATTTAAACACCAAACTAGATTTTATTAATTTTACTGGTTTGGTTTTTACGGCATAGTCACGAGCAACCATACAGTTCAGGAAAGGTACGCACATTTGTAAAAAAAGATTTTGTATTCTCAGCAAGATTTCAGTGAGATTTAAGATTTCAGTGAGATTTAAGATTTCAGCGAGATTTAAGAGAGCTGTCAAAATGCAGGAGGCAACACTTTACAGAGTAAGAATGCTTTGAATACTTGCCAGTTAGAAACTTTCAAATGTCCAAAACCCATGCTCATTAAGCAATATTTCGTTTTCCTTGGAGTTTTTTGATGTTGGGTTTTTTTTTTTTAATTTCACTTGTGGAAAAAAACTGAAAAAGCAGGCAAAGATTCTTGATGGTTGATGTCTCTCCACCACATGACATAATCCCCCCATTCTCTTTTCTTTTCTGATAGGCCCAAAGGTGACAGCTACTCACTCACCGAGCAGTTAGCTTCTCTACCAAGCATGCTAGCAAATACATAAATACAAATAAAAATTATGGCAAAGATTTCACATATCCAAGTAGAAATGGACTACAGTAGACAACTCATTTCGTTTGTCAGAAGATGATTAAAAAAAACAGGGATGCAGAGGAGAATGTTTCTCCTTATTCTATACCAATCTCTGAAATATTACTAGGCCTGAGAAGTAATCACACTATTAAACTAAATCAGAAGAAGTTTTAATTAAAACTATATTTTTATTTTTATTTAATTAAAACTATATTTTTGTAATTACAATTTGAAATGATATTCGAGGTTTAAGAGTTAAATTTATCAGACTGTGAAGAGTTTTACGAGGCATTCCTAATGTAATGAGCTTAGGCACCACATATGTTGCATCTTTGGTACACGTTATGACGAGTTGCTTTTTTAATGAGCTTTAAAAACTGTATTTGCATACCAGAGGAAAAGGTCAGTGATGTGTGGATCAAGTCAGTAAATTAAGTATCACAATGTTATGTTATTATGATTGCCTTCCACAGACACACAATAACAAAACCATAGGCTATAGTTACCATACTATTCTAGTGCTTCCATCTACATGACCTTGTTGGCTTACGCACACTGGTGCTGCTGTGCCCCGGGTCCCATCTTACTCCGTCCCTTGTCCAGGCCTCCTTCACCTTCTCTCCCCACCAACTCCTACAGCAGAACAGCTGGTATGTCTGACAGTCAGAAAATCAAAGCAAGCACAGGAAGGAGGGGCTGGATTCAGTGTGATGGCCCATCTCCAAGCACTCCCTTGCACTCCAGCCTTTACCCCGAGTAAAGGGCCAGGTCCTGAACCCTCGTAGCAAGATCAAACCTACTGGACAGCAAAGCACCAGGACAGGGACGCCTCTTTCAATCCAAGCCCCATTCCACTCGAGTCTTTGTTTAAGGATGCAGCAGTATCATCTCTCTTTCAAAACACAGATACCAAAAGTATTTCTAATGCTATGGTCCAAAATTTGACTTGGTCTACTGTAACAGTTCTTTTTAGTTGGAATGTTAGATGTTTGGTGATCTCTAAAGACTAGTTGACTGGTAGCTATATTGAAATTTTTATTCTGTGATAAATAATAAAATAAGCTAGGAACCGACTGCGAATACACTCTCACCAAGTTTTCAGCAAAGAGTAAAGTTCACTGGATTTACCTTTATCTGTAAGTATTGTAAGTATTTGTAAATATTGTAAAGTTGTACATATTATAACCTTACCTTTACGGTTTTTTTTAAGGGCAATTGAAGTGGATTCCCTCCTGAACTCTGCAACAATCCACAGTACTTAACAGGTCTCTCTCTGCCTCTCTCTGTGTTAGAGACTGTAGGTACATACTAAACCACATTATGCACTACATGATATTTTATGCATGTTTATGCATATCACAGCCAAGTAAGTGACACTCCAGCTCTGTATAAAGATGTAGATTTAGTCATTAGATCAGAGAAAAAAATTCTTTAAAATATTACAGTAGTAATGGCACAACTCAATACAACTGATCAGTTATAAGTAGTTTTAATGATTTTTCACTTTTTGTATGTAATACTCAAAGTAGCATTCAAAAATATAGTGCAAAATATTTATTCATTTTATTTACAAATAAAATGTGGAGTTCAGCTTCTTATCCTCACCACAGTAAATGTTATTATTCTATGTGATGAATAGAAATTACGAGCAACATTTGCGGAGACAAAAAGTTCATTTTAAACCTAAGAATAAAGATCTTTCCTTCAGTTATATTTTTGTAGAAGTTACATAATATTAGTTTTTTAAAAATTGTCTTCAGTTGAAAAAAAAAGCCGAAGTCCAAGACAACACTAAAGAATTACATAGGAAAGAATGTTTTTTTAAAACCATAAAGTTAATTTTGCTGTGACAATCACAATGCAAAGCTCTTATCTATATAGAATATAATTTTTTTTTGCAGCTAAAACATAGAATTTTTACAATGTAATGCTTTTTCCCTTCTTACTCTACAAATGGCCTTTAGGGGAAAAGAATTCTAGTATCTTCCTTTCCCTCTGATGAAACAACAGATGCTTTGGTTAAAGAGCAATTCGTGCGCAATAGTGTTTTAACTTGCAAGGCAGTACTCCTTTATTAAGTTGGTAGAATTCCACTAGCTGGATGAGATCAGTAAATCTGGTATGACCATCATCAAGGGTATAAAATAGCTTCCCATCATCTTCCAACTGTAAAAATGGAAAAACAAGATAGAATAAAATCCTCTTTCGCTACGGTATTTCTTCCCAATTGAAATACTCGTTTGAGAAGTCTTCTTGTAGACCAAGATATTCATAATCTTATGACTACTGAGAGAAGGAAAAATAAAGTGATCATTCACAGCAAGATGAAAAATCAACAACAGAAAAACAATGCATTCTTTAACTTCCCCTTTAAGATAGGTACATGCCTAAAAGGAAAGAACAGTTAAATAAGTATAGGAATATTTTTCTGCATTAACAATATGACTTTATGCCTTTGCTTTGGAATGATAGCTGAAGTTAATACGAACACTGAGTTATTACAGAGTGACAAGAAACAACCAAGTTTCAACTTACTCATAGATTTCAACCTTTGCTCCATTCATATTCTGTGCAACTGCTATATTTTGTATAACTTACTTTGTAAGATGCAATGAGCCTACACACTAGTGCATTGGTGCACTGGATGGTATTTGCTATACAAGAAACTGCCCATCACAAAAGTAACACGCTTGATGTAGTAATATGTTCTTTGTTGTAGGAGAAAGAACTGCTGTAGCTCCAAAAGCATGTATTAGCATAGATACAGGAGAGAAAGAAGAAACTGCAAAACATACCTTGAAAGATTACTTTTGACTTTTAGATGCTTAAAAATTTACAATCAGCATTTCCCTATTGTAGGTTACTGAACATTAGCTCTTGCACAATTTGTATTGCATTGGTGACTATATACTTTCTTGATTTATTTCCTCTACTGCTGATATGTCTAATTTCAAGAAGCTTCAGTGCAATAGTGACTAATTAGTATTAATGTAAATAGAGGGTAAAAAAACCTATTTAAACTATTTTAAAAAAGAAAAGGGAAAAAAGATACTTTACAAGATTTAGAGAGTAGTGAACAGAAGATCCTGAAGTAGGGCTAGCATAGAGTAGCAGATGGTGTGCTAGGGAAATATGCAACTATCCTACTTCAGTACAGGGGAAGGGAGAAGATATAATTAGCTCTCTTACCTGTAATTAAGATTTCTCATGTGAAGCAGCTGTTGAACTGCTTATGACTCCTGGTTATTCTACCCCTTTCTACCATGTCTGGAAGTAGTTTGTAATTTCTTTATTCTCAGACTTTGGTCAATCCAGGTCAAACACAGCTAGTTAAGGAATTACGAATGTGTGCATGTGTAAATTCCTGTGCTCCAGCCAAGAACCTGAAAATGGATTATCATCCATCGGACTTTCCTTATGCATGCAATTTTCCTGCCCACACACTGAAGACAAGGAAGAGTTGACAATTCAGATGTCTGTTGACCAGGATTTCATTTTTAGCTTACTTTTCCCCCTCCAGGTTAATCCCAAACCTTGAAGTGAATACCAGACATATTGCTAACTCTAAAGCAATCAATATTTTGCAAAGTAAAAACTCATATCAAAGTTATGTTGCCCAGGAACCTAACATCTTCTCAAGATGATGCAGAAGGCTGTTAAAAGAGAGCATTTATTGGAAAAAGACAGTCCCAGAAATATCAATTCTTTCGCGTGGACTACAGACCAGCTAATTTCAAGATAGATTACACTGAAGTTAACTTTTATCAGCTCAGAGTAGTAAGGCTGAAAAATACATTTAAGCTATTAAGTTCTCCAGTTTTCACAGTATGGGATCCCAAATTTATCCCAAAGGTTTTCTTTTCAACTTTTTCCAATTCCCTGCCACCCACCTGCAATACTTGTTGCACATGTTACCAATGTTAACATGATGCACCTATTAATGTGGGGGAAGCTTGAATTGGCAGGCTGCATGCCTTATCTGAAATTATTTTTAAATGCAGTATAACCTGAAGCAACCTAAAATATAAGAGAAAAATAATTAATTTAGAGACTGAATGATTTTTAACTTGTAAAAAGACCTTCTAAATGCAATTTATTTATTTACATTTAGTAGGAAAGTTTATCTTCTCTTCCCAATGACTGGAAAAAGACAAGAGTTTAGAAGAACAGTAGGATTCGAAGTTCAAAAAAGTAACCTTGACCTCCAACTATAAGCTACCAACTTACTGCAGTAACACAAAATGCCTTGTTTCTTAGATAATGAAACTTTATTTAGAAGATCAGCAGCAACTGGAAGCAAAATCTTTCCCCCCCTTTTAAAGAGTATTGTTCTAGCAAAAACAGAGTATGCGGTAAGTCAGGGTATTGAGAACGGCATGAGGGGTACTGAATGCAAATTAAATGACAGAAAGGAATTGAAATATGCCTATGTTTGGGGAACTAACAGTTTCCATGTTCTCTCTATGGATTAAGTTGTTCTCATTACAGATTTATTTTTTCTGGTAACTACCATAGGATAAATTGCTTAGGATAAATTGCTTTACTTCAAAAACAATCAAAAAAATTTTCCTTCAAGTAAGCCACGTTTTGCACTGAAGTGGTATAGGTCTTCTAGACCATGGGCATGGAAAAATTGACCCAAGTCTGTAGACAATCTATGTCAAATTAAAGAATTCCTGGTTCCTCCAAATATCCTACAACAGGAGATCAAGGTTTTAGCATGCGTGCATATGATTAATTCCTCAAATGCACTGCTTACATCTGCAGAAGAATATTAGAATTGATTGGATAATTTTTTGGGAAGAGGAGAATCATACAGCTCAGAGGAAAGATAACTGAAGATAACTGCAGCCTCCTGCTACATCTGCTCTTAGAGGAGAGAGGGTCTGTTTGCTGATAGGGAAAAAGAATTAGATGACATCCCAATGAAATAGAATCATACAGTAATTTTATGGAGTTCAGAAGGTTTTCTAAACCACACAACAGTTATCCCAAAGTAAATACTGGAAGCGACCACAGTCAATAGAAGCACAGAGATCTTACACCTGAGATTTTGATCACAGAGCATATGCTGATGCTCACATGCATCCAGGGATCCAGGGTATAGCTATCACTTTTGGATGAGGGACGCCTCCACTGCTTGTACCTAACACAACAAAATCCTGGGCAATTCTTTTAAGAAACATTCATTCACTCCTTTCCTCCTCCCAAATAATGCTTCTGTTTTATTCTACAGGAACTTGTTTAAGGGAGGATATCAGCTACAAGCCCTAGGTAAGGCATACAGAAATTTGGTGAACGATCATAGAGGATCACCAGATCAGAAACAAAAAAAATGCCACTACACTCATTTCTACTGAGAAACAGCAGAATCTCCTAGAAACTTCAGTAGGAAGAAACATGGAGGCTAGAGTATTATGTGGTCTGGAAGAAAGGTTCCTGTGAAGAGAGAAGAAAAAGCTATAGGTCTGTTCAGTTATGTCAAGCATCTGTGGCTAAAACACATAATGCTGAAGTGTTTCTCATCTCAACAGAAGCAGCCTATTAACTACCTCTGGAGGGAGTGGAAGGGATGGGGAAAGCTGGCCATTCTGGCAGCAGAACTGGATGATATCTTCAGTGAAAACTGATGGAAATATGATTTCAATTTAGGAAATTGCAGCTTACCTGTAAGTAGCTGGACTAAATAAGGATATCAATTTTTTGCTAAAATTGTCCCCCTGAAAAAGACCCGGACGTGAATATGCCACAATAACATGAATCAAGAAGAGAGGTCAGCAAAAAATGTTTGACTCCAAATATTGAGAGAAACTATACTGAACAGATGAGTCAGTGAGATATAAACACACACACACGTGTCATAGGCAGTCCACCTAAACAGATGACTAAAAAGAAATTGTGCACATATCAAAAAATGAAAAAGCAGTATGACCTTTATTAATACATGATTTTCATGCCATCAGGATTGCTTCTATTCCAGTTCAAATAGATCTGTCTATTTTTTAAGACACTTTTTAGGATTTCATAATACTAGTCAAGCTTTATAACAAATCAAACAGCAAAGCTCAAAAATGTTCAACTTTACTCAAGAATACTAATTATTTTTAGTGATACAGGTATTATGTTTACATCTTCCACATAACAGCAAAAGAAAAAAAATCCAGCAATATTCTATCACAATTACTCAATTGTTTTGTTTTACAATTGTATATATAAACTGAAAAATTTACTTACTGGTACAATTTGAAAATGCTTTATTTTTAATCCATGACTCAATGACAATACAAATGTTTTGGGGTTACTTTGGCTATCACGTACCAGGAATACCCTAAAAGAGATTGAAAATTTTCACAGTAAGATCACTGTGGAAAGCCTTTTGTAAACATCCAGTTAGAACTGTTGTAAATTCACTACAGAAGTATTAGTGAAAAGCAAAAATAATATTAATTACTTAAGTTATGCTTTTAATCAGTATTTCTTGGCAAATGTGTCACTGGAAATACTTTTTCTTACATTCTTCTTCACCTTGTCTATTATGTGAAAAATACGCATTCTCAGAATGAATGACACTGTTTTTACACTGCATAGAATTACAATGCATCTCTTCAGACAGAAAAGCACCCTCAAAGTTTGTGCTTTGAACAAAATTTTTCTTTGGACTCTGACAGTTACCTAAATCACAAGCGTTATAGGGTGTTGTGGTTTAACCCGGCAGGCAGCTAAACACCACACAGGTAGTTCAACAGGAAGTTTACAGAAAAGGTAGTGCAAGACGTACCAGAATGATTTTCACATCTGGCCAATATTCACAAATGCACACTCACTTCTGCACATCGGCAAAATTCCCACTGAGACAGAGCTGCTCACTTTATGGCATCATTATTCAAATCACAACACTCTCAATGGCCAACAGTGTCACCACAACTAATTCACTGATAAATTACTCCAGCCAGGTGATGGACAGACATAATTTTGCCATGATCCTGGTAGGATAATCTGGTACAGGCAAAGGATGATTACCAGTAAGAGACAGCTTTCACTGAATTGGGAGGGGGTTTGGGATATCGGCAGAGAACAGTGTGGAGGACAGAGGGAAGTACCTGATTCACAGCTTTGTAGTGGAGTCTGAACTGTTTGTGCTGCGCAGGTCTGGAACAGATACAGCTAACTAACGTACCAAAGAAGGGAAATGGAGGGACAGCCATTGGCAAGCATGCTCCTCTTTCAGGACACGAAAGAAACAGGCAAAATGGACTTGCAGGTATCAACCAAGTGAGCACTAGTGGCGACCTACTTTTGCCCAAACACATACCAGGAATTAGAGCACAACTATTACATGAAAAGAAAGGATTTCAGGAGAAGAAAGCAGACAAAGGCTTACAGCGGATTTTCACTGATTAACAGCATGGATCCAAACTACTAATTTCATCCTCAAAGTTTTTAAGAGTTCTATTTTTTACAAAGTAAGAAAATACCTGGAATTAAGAATTTTGGAGTCCATAATCATTAACATTTTTATCAAAATCCACATCCAGTCTAATTCTGAGCTCTGATACTAATTCAGTTATTAAAGAGGGATAATTGCCAACTCAGCATACGGCTTGTAAGAACACATGGCAAGTATAAGGACAAATGAGTTCTCAATAGACTCGCGCTCTCCTAACAAGCTCTCTCTCACCACCTAGTGGCCTTTCACCCTCTCCAGGACATGAATGAAATTTTTCAGAGCACAGTTAGATAGATCCTTTGCATAAACTTAAATCTTTTATATGTTTGTCATTAAGGACTGGCATTTTATTTTATTCAGAAAAATTACACTATAAGAATGTGCCACTTTGCAGATATCCAAAATGGGGTCTCTACACCCAAATACTGAGATCCACATTAAACAATACACAAAGTAATCACATTGGGTAGGAAAGAAAATACAGGTTGATTAGGATTTATGTTCCCATTCATCAGTTCTGTTAAAGTCCATTTTCTTACTTTTTTCCTTGTTTTAACAGCAAAGATAAAGCAACATTTGTCCTCCTTCACATAAAAAGTTCTTTACTCTTTTCTAACTTTATCACAACAGACCTACTTTAGTTGTCGAAGAACCTTTAAAAAGATCACTTTGCTATGAAGAAAAGGTTGTAGTTCACAGATTCTTGGAAATGCTGATTGGAAGGGAGCTTTTTAGACACGCTGGATGACTCCAAAAACTGCTCCTTCATAAACTTATAAGGAATTTTCTGAATGACCAGTTGCATTTTGTCATGGGCCTTTTGGTAATGCTATTATCCCATTCATCAATCAGATGCCCATCAGTTTGCAATCCTGTCAACCATTTATCACTGAAAAGTCTTCAAATGTCCTTTAGGGAGTGAAGTATGAAATCTACAATATTGCTACATAAACTTCTTTAAGAAAGTTGGTTTTACACCAGAACAGTAGGTCCAAAAACTTTATTCCTTCATTGCACACCTTAAGATTGTTGCTGTTCCTAAATCTGCTATTGGGTTATTCAAATACTGAGACTACAATAGATCCTTTATATAATAGTCCCTTTATCTTCTATAAGCCATCATGAACAGCGTATTTGTTGGTACATATGGTATTATAGAAATCCTACCACCTCTGTCATATAGGCAGGAGATGTCCCTGCTTGGGATCACCTCAAAAGGCTCAACATGGATTATTTTCTCTGCCTCTCCCCCTGCCCCGAACCCAAAATCTTATTATTCCCATGAAAAACTTCTCTGTTTCTGGTGATAATTCATTCTTTCAGTCTGTCAAAAAGCACAGCATTTGTCACATGCTGTAATGTATTCATGACTTCATTGGAACTCGTGAGTAGGTATCTGACAGCATATGAGTGCTCATACTACCATGTTCTAATCAGTTCTAGACAGTCCACGCAAAAGTATCATCCTCACCAAGACCACAATATGTATCTATGAATTGATCCAAGAATATAACATAAACAACACTGTACTAAACTACTGTTAGCAAGGTATTCACTTTCTCATCTCAAACACCATTGCTATTTACTCATCAAAACTACTGGGTTTCATTTAACAGTATGCGTGTGTACCCACTGAAATACACTGGAAGATTCATCAGCCCTAGAATGACATACTGCTCAGAAATACACGTTGGATTCACCCCCATGTCCCGTCCCTCTCATGTAACAAAACCAAAAATGAATGCAGAGTACAGAAGCAGTTTCAGGATGATTAGCTAGGCTTAAAAACAGGACCCCTGAAATCAAAAAATAGAAGAAAAAATACAAAAGGAGAAGTCCTATTAGCCATCCTTGCTGAGTATGACTATTTTTGTCTCCCTTTCCTTCCGATCTCTTTTTTTTTCCTAGAGCCCCTTCTGCAGATGTAGAAAACACTATTACAACATACTTAATCTAAAACTGAAGGAATTTAACCAGTAATCTGATATTACAGTACCTAACTGGAAACAGACTCAGAGAAACTTAGAGTTTTATGGAATTACTCATTGAAAGAAGGAGGCCCAAGTTTATATTTAATACAGGAGTAAGGATGAAAATACAGAAATGAAAAACAGGAGGATTTGAACATAAAATACCTACTTGCTTTGTCATTTTTTTAATTAATATTTAAATGAGAGAAAAACAAAAGTGAATAGTCTTATCCTAATGTTTATTGTTTACCATTAAGGGATAATAAAATTTTTAGTCATTTCATGAGGAAAAGCATACTTTTTTCCCAACAGCTGTCTCTGCACAGTTCATCTTAGAATAAGGTTAGTCAATGTTTTCAGGCTTTCTTTCATTCTTTCATCACTAATAAGAGATACAAAAGACACTGGTGCCAAAGTTGACAGTTCCCAGAGAATATTGTGCAAATACAGAGCTCAAGTGCCTGGCTCTGAGCAGACATAAGTAATCTGTCAGTGACAGAATCAAAGTGTTAGATCACCACTTTATTGCTTCCAAAAGATATAAAATAGAAACCAACTGATCCCCAGATAGCTCTATATAAAAGAAGTTTTATTTCTGTTAGGTAAGTGCAAAATCTTCCTTCCTCCATCTCCTCCCCCAATAAAAAGTACATGAAAATAGCAATTGTTGACTACAAATGTGTCTCAGAAGAGTTATGTAAAGAATTAACTTACCCATCTACAAGTCCATGCTGCAAAATAAGTCTCTGAGCCTCTTCTCTAGAGATTTTATGATGAAACCATGACTGAGATCTGTGTATAGCTGTAGAAATAAAGATATTTAAAAAACATTTTGCCTTTATTGAAAGAACCAGCTATTGCATTTCTCTGGCAATGAATTAACTCACACATACCCATGTTAGACACAGCAATAGGACTACCATGTGAGTTGAGTCGTAGACACCCTCTCCTCTGTATGAGAGAGAAGTAAAAACATGATTTCAAAGCTTTTTTGTTTAAAAAAAAAAAAACCAGAAAATACTATTCTGATAAAGCAAAGGTGCTTATACCCGCCATGCTAATCCTTCTTCAACTGCAACTGAAAGGGCTTCTGTTGGATTTTCTATAATTCTGCTTCTGTGTCCTGAGAAATCCATTGCCACTAAAGAATTTTCTGAAATGCTTCTCTGCAACAAAGAAAAATAAATTTAGTTTGTTCATTTTTCAAAAGATCCATCATTTAAAAGTGAGCTTCTGAGAAAACATTATGTTCTGTAAGTGGTGTTTCAAGTATCTGCACTGTTTCCCATCAGAGCCAAACTCATTTTACCCTAGGGAGCATTTGTAATTCCAGTATGCTGCTGCAAAGCTCAATTTTACAGTCTGACAGGACAGATTATCTTTTTGCATTACTGCAATGGATGATAAATACATCGCTTTACCATACACTCTATTTATATTTTTAACTATAACTAGCCCTTTGCATGTCAAAACAAGTCAGGAAACTGTTATTAAGTTGTCCAAGTAACAGAAAAAAGATAAAATACAAAATTCTTATACATAACCATCAAATTAACAAAGATTTGAAATATTTTGCTATAAATATGTCATAAATATGTATATTTGCTATATAAACTTTCACTCAAAGTTTACTGGATTTAAGCATTGAAAACAGTCATTTCTATGGAGTTTAACTTCTATTTTAATACATCCCTTTTAACTCTTATCACAGACCCAACAACTGTAGGATCTGTTACAAAAAAATGCTTGTGTTTTTTCTCCCAGTGAAGATCAAGTTTGTAACAATAGAATAAAAAGCATTGAAGTTTGACAAAACAGTCTTAAAACTCACGAAAATACTTCTCAGAAACCAAGGTTTACAAAATCAAGTTTAATACAGATTGTAATGGCTCAAATGTTGGCAGGCACTGGAATATCAAATAATTAAAAGAACATTCTAGCATTCTGTAAGTTAAAGTAACATCTGGAACACAAGAGGCCCAGATTTCTGTAGGGTTAGCAAAGCTTCCCAGTCCAAAACCAAAGCAGCTCTGTTTTGTTTCTGTTTGGTTACAAGCATGAACATAACTAGAAATGGAAGACAGCAATTCTGTAGTTCACTGTAATTCTTGACACTGTAGTCTAAAGTCTGCCTGAGTAACTGTAACCTGTAAAGAACTTCGCAAAAGTAAAAAAACAAGAGAAAATGTTTGCCTCTAGGAGAGTGGAGGGAACTCCTTGTAGCTGACATGGCTGTGAGTTATTGAGGAATATGAAACATGGAAGTGGTTCCCCTACAAAGTATGTTCATTAGCTTGTGCACTTAATTCCCAAGTTTATCCAATTTGCTGTTTAACTCATGAATTATAAACAAGTAGAAAAACAGTGCCATGCTTAAAAGTGGTTATAGATTCTGCCTGTGTTAGAAGCTACATGAGCTGAAACGCACACAACAGTGTAAGAGGAGAGAGAATCAGTAATGGCTCCCAGATCTGTTATAAAAGCAGCAGCTGGCTATTGTAACAGCTTCACATAACAGAAAGTAAAGACACGGTCAGTGTATTAAGCACAATTTTGAAGCCATGCTTATCAGCAATATCACTGAAAACTATTTTTGTGAATACCTATAATAGCAAATGCATATAATAAAAGCTCAAAAAATCACCATAAAAATCACTGTCACAAGTCCCGGCAACAAGTAATTTTTACCCAGTTTAGCCAACAAAAAACACAAGTGTGATATAAATCAACCATGAAAGAGTCTGAAATCAAATGACTCGTAAAGAACTGGGATAACATAAGATATTAAAAAACAGGGACAACCTAATCCAATCCCAACTACCTGACTGAGGAGATAGACACAGCATCCAGGATGGGCTGTTGTTCCTCCAAAACCCAGTTCTGCCAAATTATGGTGTTCCTCTGAAGTCCAATCAGTATTACAACAGCTGAAATTCATCTTAAATACTTAATATTTTATATTTTAAAAAATAAAATGGAAGTATTACTGTATACTGAAAAGGATTTTTTATAGCTTTCTTATTCATCATTTACAGCATGTGTAACCTTAAACACTTTGCTTCTTTTTTAATGCATTTATAGTTCTGCTGCTCTGTTTTCAAAATCCTCTTTCTATTCTTTTTGACAGTGATAATAAGCCAATGAACTCCTAAAATACTGGAGATTTGACAAAGGGAAAAAGCCCGTTAACTAGTCTGAACTACCCGATTTGTATTAAGTAAGTAAATTAATTCATTAGCTCTCTAGTCAACCCTGACAGCCCTAAAGTTTTCAGCAAGCATTCACACATGCAAAGATTTGCAGGATCAGATCAGTAGTATAACAGACACAAGCTACTTAAAAATAGCATGATGGCAGAAACAATGTATTTATTCATGGAGCTACTGTGGGACATACCATAGGTGTTATATTCAAAGGGCTGCAGCCACTTCTACCTTGATATGGTTGCATGTAATTCTGATACAGCTGCATCCCATACTAAAACCAGAAAATAACATGGTTAGCATTTTAAATTATAAACCTAAGCCAAGTAAATTTTCTTCCAGATGTAAAAGATAACACATGCTTTCTTTACCATTAAAAACCAGGGACAAATGCTGTTAGGATAAGGAAATGCACATCATCGTCGTCGTTGCTGCTGCCTTTATAAATGTACACTCTGCATTAAATACTACACATTTAATACACCAACTGACCTATTCCTATTTTATCACAAACAGACACATTTTAAAAACATATCAAAGTTCCCTTCTTGTTTATTCTTGTAGCTTTGTTCAATATTACTCAACAATCTCACTGAATTCAACATGATTACATGTAAGCATATGCTTAATGTTAAGTTTAAGTATTTCCAGGACTGAGGCTTCAAGACGTCATCCCATCCCCTACAATGATTCCAGTAATTTGGTCTCTCTGTTTGTTGGGATGAAGAAAAATAAGCTTTCAGAGTACAAAATTGATACTGCTATTGCATGAATTGCTATTGCAACCTAGAATTACGTTACTTCTCTACCGCACAGTATCAAAATTTCACATAGTGAACTTAAGCAAGAAGTTAACTCCACACAGAAAAATTACCTTAAGCAACCTAATTGCTGTCATCCAACAGGTCCAACTTTGCTCATCATCTGCACAGAGCTGTTTCAGGTCTCTGGTTCCTCCTGATTTGTTAGGCTAGAAGGCCACAGCACATTTTTTTAGCATTAATGCATATCTTGAAGATAATACCTGTTGAAATAAAAGCCACTAATTCTCCTATTTTATAATAGACAGCTGAATATTGTTTCCAAAAACCTTAAAGAAGCTTAAGCTTACCTAAAAACTGTGGCTTGCTTTAATATGTATCAGAATAATAAGCTTGTACCTTAAAGCAGAATCCATAGTTTGTTGGTGCTCCAGAAATCTTTTTGCCTGTCAAAGACATGTACATATCACTATTGCTGAATTCACAGAAAAACTGCAGATGCCTTGGCTCCTAAAAAGAAGAGCAATGTAATACAGTTAGACTATTTTTAGCCAGCCTCTCCAGGTAAGAAACTCCGAAGAATATAGTAGTTATCCTGTTCCAAAATACAGTCTTACATACTGCAGTTTTAACTGTGACATCATGAAATGTAGAAAAGAGACAACTCAACATTAATCTTACAATGCAGAGAAAAAACACCTCAAAGAACTAGGCAAAGAGTTCATTCTTCTAGAGTGGGAGAAAAACCAAAGTACAAGTGATATCATTTCTGGGAAAACATCCACTAAATTAAAGCCACAATAATAATAGAGTAGGAGTCAAGTTTTGAGAGCAGTATGCATTTCAAACAACAAAATAATATATTTTATTTTCATAATCTGAGAAACTGTAATTATTACTGTCCAGTACTATTTCTAACTATTATCTCCATCCTCTAAGGTTAATTAAGTCAAGGAAGCAAACAAAAGAAATTTGCTGAAGGATACAAAAACAGCTCAATGAATACTCTGGCAGTTAACACAGAAAATTCAGAACAAGAAAAAACACTGTTTTAAGTGGTTTATGTAAAAGGTGTCTCAAATCCAGTATACCCTGTTTAACATAACCAGGTTTAAAGTATTGCCATCAAAAAGCTGAACTAGTAAAATGAAAAATTGTCCAGTGACAAAATTTGAGAACTCTCAAAATCTTCCTGTAAAATCCTTTTATACATAGGTTTTTGTTTATTTTAGATAATGAAGTACTATGTCCAGCTTTCAGAGCAACTACTTACACTTCAGAATTTTAACTACTACTATTTGAAAATTCATTTTCAAAGGGCACTCTGTTAACTGATTGGAAAAACATTAACCAGAATGAAGGAAAGTTATCAGGCAAAAAGAAACTACTGTTTCTAACACTTTCGCAATTTTATATCTCAGTACCTCTCTAGATTTTATCTATAATAAATAGATTTTTTTTTTTTCCTTTTTATCACTATAAGTTGAAATTCACATTTTGGTTATTATTACAACAAATGATAAATACATACACATTTCCTCTAACTTCATAGTTCTCTCTCTCTCTCTTCTTTTTTTTCTTCCCTTACCTTAGATGTACCTTTAGTGGAAAAATAAAGGCCAGATCTTCTCAAAAGAAAGTAGAATTTTTTCCATGATTTTTTTCCCGGCTCCTTTGCATGCAAATAACCATGAATCTCAGGATATGTGCTGGAGCTTAGGAACATCTGAAAGAAAATATCAGACATGCATTTTTCTTTTCATCTGAAACCGGCTTTCTGTTTCATTAACATACTCAGGCAGGACTAAGGGAAATAAACCCCTAAATCCACTATCACACCACAGTAATTCAGTTACGATTGCATCTAAGCCCATTAAGAGTACCTCTGATTTAAGGCGTGTAGAATGTTACAAAACTCCAAGGTATGCTAAGCAAGTTACAGATTTATATGGAACATATGGTTTGAAATGAGAGCATTAGTTATGCAATATGTTGACTTCAGCAACAAAACCAGTATAAAAAGTTCTGATCCCATGCCTCAGACCCTATTTTTATAACACTGCAAACCAATGCTACCAAAAGAAGAAAGAAAAAATGCCATCCCTCCCCGCCTTCCTGTGTTACAAACCAGATAAGGAAACTGATCTGAGTTAAAATTAATTGAGCAAACAAATCACAAAATCTGAATCACAAAACCATGCAGGTCAGGCAGATATTGCCATTTTCAAAAGGAGGGAACAAAGGTCTCAGGACCTGAAGTGGTGCTTAAGTAGGAGCTTTAGGAGCTTTAGCTGAACCAAAAACAGGAGAGGCTGGGCCAGTCACCAAGACAGCTCCTGTCTGTGCTCAAGGTCATGTGGCAGAGTATTGAAAAAAGCTGCATCAGGAGGAAGGAAAGAGGACTTAGAAGTCTGAGAGATCAGCTATTTTGCCTCCAGAACTGCAAGAAAAAGGTACGCACCCTCACACACCATAGAAGAGGCAGAACAATATGGATAGATAGAGAAGTTAACTAATGCACTGAGAGAAGCCAACTGATGCACACTGCCTCTACTCAAGGTATTCAATGGCTTCTCTTCAGCCATTTCAACGGACATTGTCAGAGTGCAAAAGTATTCATTAAAAGCTGGCAACCGTGTTAACTTTATTCTAATTCCATGTAATGCATTCATTTTTATTACTCTTCTTCCAATAAAACTACTCAGAACTATGACTCGCATATAAACAGACTAACCTAGAATTCTTCAATTTCCATATATGCAAAAGAATCTGTGTTATTAGTAAGCTTTTCAAGGAACCTTGCCCCAGACTGGCCTGCAGAATCATAAATACTATCTAGGCTCATATAGAGGTAGGGAACAAGGGATCTTCTGGTTGATATTTGCAGCTTTCATTGCTGCATTTTCCTCCTGTCCACTGCCACTTCCAGAAGATCTGATTTGAGGACACGAAGCAACAGATTACCAGGCAAGAGACAGACTGGCCAGTACCGGACTGCAGCAAAATGATGACATGAACGTGATTTTGGAAGTACACCAAATTCTTTGGCGACTAAATAACGCAGTCCAACCAAGATACACAAGGTTTCTTTCATTGTTATTGCTTTCCCACCTTGCAGCCAGATGCATGACTTTACCACCTGTAGACCAACCTGAGCTAATTAAATTCAGCTGGTGTGAATGCAGTAATATGGGCAGGCTTCACTTGACAGGGGAGTATCCTAGCCCAGAACTAGGAATGCATTATGAATAGCTTCACTGCTACTCACCTGAATAGTTAAATTACAGTAAGACTAGGTACATCTATCTACATGTGCAGCGGGCACACAGCTGTGTGCAAATGCAGTTTAGGCTATTTCAGCCACATCGAATCAGACTGGTATGTCCTGGTAGGTGTTCCAGCCTGTTAATCTCCCCATTTGCCACGTATTAACAGGTTCACTGATGGTGAATATAAAGGCTGAATTGAATAAACAAAGTCAAATGGAAGCTTTAGGAAAATCTAAAAGAGTCAATGTACGAAAAAACAAAAAAGCATCTTTTTAGACTTTAGTATCTCTGCTGAAGATGAAAGGACTGGCTGGCTCCCAGCCTGCACAAGTGTCTTCCCCAGGATTTCTGCCATAAGAGCTTCAAACCAGAAGCGCTGTCATGAAAAGCACTTTTCTTACTCAGCAGACCAAACTGGAGGAGCCATACAAAGATCAGCTTCAAGAGTCACTGTTGTACCCATGCTATCAATTAAAATAAAGTAGCAATAATGCTAGGAAAAAGGCAATCCTAAATCCATCTTTTTCTTTCTAAGACAGCTGAGGACTGTGTGAGAAAATATAGCATGAACAAGCTGCAGTCAAAACCATCAACTGTCACAAGGAATGAGCAGTAAAAATATTTCAGAGTGAGAACTGAATGTCTGTAATAAACACCTAAAACTAAAGATAGTAGAAAAGAGAACTTCCTTGGGTTTTTTTGTTGCAGGTTGGTTTTGGCTGGTTTTTTGTTGTTGTTTTGGTTTTTTGTTGGTTTTTTTTTAATGGAGGTATATGCAAGTTTATTATAGGGGCAACGGATCCCTGTTTATGCAGATAAGAGGTAATCAAATAGGACAAAAATAAGAAAAATAAGAAAAGTCCTTAATATAGGAAGAAGAAGTGGGGAGAGTTAAATGATGGTATGCTGCAGACAAGGATTATTGGTCACACAATATGCAGAAATAAGCTTGCACCCTCTCCCCCAAGCAGTGAAATATATAACATGATATGTAGGGTGGTATCAAATGTCACCATGTCTTTCAGACACTAATATATGACAGCACCAAGGACTCAATTACGATTTCATTAGCTGTAAAACCAACCAATTTAAAACCAATCTGAACAATAAACAAAGCAAATAAACGTCTTTTGTTGGGGGATGGGGAAATCAAATCAATCAACAAGTGAAAAAACAACGGAACAGGAAAACCATTGCACTCTCTTGGATGAATATAATAATAAGCAAAAATACTAGATGTCACTGAATGCAATAAAGATTGAGAGTTGCAGTCCTAACATATTTGTCTGCACCTTCCACATTTCCATGAAAGAATGGCTGCAGTAGCAGAGACAACAACATTTGCTAAGGTGGATGCTTCTTGAGCACTTACACACTATTTTGGCGAGTTAAAGAAGCCATCATTTTCCTAAGAGCCTGTGAATCAAGCTTGAATTTGATGACTGATTTCTTCAAAGACGTGATGACAGCCAGCTGTGATCCAGCCCAATGCTACTGGGAATGAGCAGGACTTTCCCCTAAACCTGCTGATAAATTTTTGGGGCACCAGGTAATTCCAGTGAAGAACTGATACTGATTCTCAGTATTGTCTCCTATAGACTTCAGTCAACCTGAAGGGTTTAGACTGGGAAAAAGGCCAGCAAAACCTAGAGTGGAAGATGGGGAAAGGCAATGGGCAGACTAGAACACGTCTAGGAGATTGACAAGAGACTGAAATTCAGTGCATGGCTATTTCAGCCTGAAGACTGGAACCGAGTCAGATGAGAAACTGGTCAG
>NW_009204631.1:28680-29150 GCF_000690835.1 Fulmarus glacialis
TGCTGTGGTAGAGAGATGAAAGAAATGGCAGCTTGAATTGTAAATCTGTGAAGGTAGAGAAAGGGAACAACTAAGAACATGGGGCAAGAGATGGCAACGGGGACAAAAGGAAAAGCCTATCAGTAATTCTACCTTTCACAAAATTATGAGTGTTTGTCTTGGTAATCCGGTTCTGTCTTTAACTTAATTTTTGCATATATAACATTTATTTTTTTATGTTTATTTAGGAAAGACATCTGCTCCCTTCTTTAACATATTCTACATCAGGTGCAAGGTTTTTTTCATTGCTCTGGAAGATGGCTTGGACATGTGCGATCTACAATAGCTTTTTTTAATGTATTCACATTATACATAAAAAGCTATTAGAAAGAAGCAGCCAAATTGTTCAATACAAGACTTGAACTCTGAACTTCAAGGCTACCTACAGAACCTGAATATCAACTGCATCTATTAAAAAATGAGGAAGAGCG
>NW_009204631.1:29182-53767 GCF_000690835.1 Fulmarus glacialis
ATTCTTAAAGCAAAATCAGAAAAAAAGTGTAATTACCCAAGTAATTTCAACCTTCTATTTTGAAGATGTCACTGTTAAATTTAAAACACTGACTGACATACTGCATAGTGAAAAAATTCTGCTACAAATACAACTAAAGATTAAATAAACAGAATTACAAAATTGGAGAAATGTTATTCACAGACAAAAAGAAAATGAAAGAAGCCTAGGATAAAATTTCGACCTTTCAAACTAATTTAAAAAAAAAAAAAAAAAAATCTATTGACTTCAGTGAGGCTAGGATTTTTCGTACTAACTCAGGACTCAATTCTGTCAACACTATCTATGCTGTGCAGTCTATTCATTGGAAATGCTGTCATTAATAAGAATACAAAAGGATCTAGTATGTACATGAACTCATCTAAAATAAGAGTTGCTCCAATAAGCAGACGATGTTTTAAACAAGTCACAAGCCCCATTTAAAACTACGTTGAACAACAGTTTCACGTCTAATTAGACCAAGTGAATTAATTTGTTGCCCACCTATGAAAGTTGCTAATTCTCAAAAAAACCAAACAGACAACATACCCCAAAATCTGAAAATAATAGACTATTTCACTACTATGGGGAGAGGCCTCAGATTAAAGTCTTCATACTATGTTCATTTTTGACATGTTTTAAAGCATCCAATTTGCAAAAATCCATACTGCCTACCACTAGACATGTACATACAGTGTTGTGTCTCAGAGCAGTCACATTCTAATCAATACAGCGACACACTACTTTTGGTTTTTTAGGCTAAAGATCTCTATGGCAGAGATTAAACCTCTCTCTTTGGTATACATAGACATTTGGTATACGTCAGACCTAGTAATTTTACTTAGCACGTGCTAAATGGATAGGAGGCAGGTAAACAACTTTTTTTGTTTTTGAGGCTATTTCGATGCTCTGATTTAAAGTCATCAGCCAAAATACCTGCTCTTTCACTTTCAGTGGAAGTCAAGAAAAATATACTTGAGAAACATTTTACTTGCTTACAGCTCAATCCACAAAAAGCTATAAAAGCATCAGAGTGATTTTTTAATCACTGGTAAGCATTGCATTGTTAAAACTAATGTCTCTCTTGATACTTGACCAAGCACATCACAAATAATAACACAAGCCCATTAACTTGTCTTAATAAAAGTTTCCAAGGAAATAGTGACACACTGTAAACAATTTACCCAACAGCTTCTGCTGAAACGTGCATAACAGCTGGGCAATCCACAAAAGTATTCTCTACTTTGTGCCTAGTAAGTTTTATTTGATGAAATACAATTAAACAGACAATACAATATAAAATAACAAGAGAAAAGTTTGTAACAAATTTTTCAAGCTATCAAAAAGGGATGTAAGTATATATATTTAGAATGAGTCTTAATCTTACCCACAAGCTGTGTACATATTCTACATATCACAATATGGGCTTAAGGAAGTTCTGTGCAAGAGTACATGGCAAACAGTTCCATTATAAATTTTTTTTTTTCCCAAACTACCAAATTACATTTGCGAGCAAAAAATATTAAGTTCTATTAACACAGGGGACAAGATTTTCTAAATTAAATGTTTAGGTTAGACTGCAAAATATATTTGCTATTTAGGTAGCAAAAGTGAACCAATCTTCATTAGATATGCAGCACTTTTTGAAATTACAAAGTCTTTATTTAGATTTGTAAAAATGATTTACAGAATCTAGCATGTGTCAATTAAATTTAATTTGAAACATTTTTATTTGGGATAATCTTAACCTCCTGACTAATATCCGCTTCTATAAGGATGTAACTATTTAATACAAAAGAATGCTTTGAGAATTAGTTCTTTAATGTTATTCATTTACTGGTAGATGCTAAGGTAGAATTTACTATATCGATGCAAAAAAAATTTTGTAATTTCTGTATTTCTTTTAGTTCTACCTTAAATATCTTGTGTTATTATGTTGCCTTTCTGATCATTCTTTATCTCCAAAACTTTCACATACAGTTGTTGTCTTAAGACCAGTGAAAGTTCTTCTATTAATTAATTTTTCTAGTGACAAGCAAACAAGAGTGATGTGTATGTTTCCACCTTTATTACTCATTTTTCCCCTCTTTGAGAAGTAAGACGATGATCCCTGATATGGTCATTCTGTGAAATTATTCCCACTGTAAATTAAAATCTTGTGTCCGCTTAAAAGATGACTAACACTGAGTGACCTACTATATTTTGTTTCGAGGCTACAGTAGCCTTCAAGCTAACAAATCATACTAGTCAGTCTAAATTTTCTACTCACTAAGTTTAACCATTTAACTCTTTTTTTTTAATATCCATTTGTATCACATTACCAGTTTCTCAGTATTCTGGCAAGGCCTGCTGTTAAGTATGTGCTGAGTCCTGCGGCACTCCACCTTTTTAAGGAAACAGGGTCTTTCACCTGAAATACCCAGTAAAGGTATTAACCATTTTACTACATTTTGTCTGTTTTGGCACTCCTTGATTCTGAAAGAATATGCAAGTTTCCAAGTATGGTCATATAATAACTGTCTGGAAGAGATGCATCCTATCTCATAAGGAAGAAAAGTTATTAACCATGTTTTGCGTTATTCAAAACCTAGCAATGGATTCAACAGTGACAAGGAGCTATGCTCACACAACACAGACAACAGGAAATTCTGAGCTATGCTGGCTCGTCTTCATTTGAAGATTACATACCTGTAATATCCCAGAGTGGCTTACAGCTGCACTGGTCTCACTGGGAAAAGATATCATATGATCTGGAAAAAATATCTGTAACAATAATAATTTGTATCAAAGTTCCGAAAAAATAAATATAAAACCTTCTATCTTGTTTGGACGTAAAATTAAAGTTCTCAGTGCAGTGCAAGACACTGCAGATTCTCTGATCCAGTAATTTAAGCTTACCTGAATATCACTCCTAAATTTGTGACATCCTATATATTATTTGCTGAAAAACTTAGAATTTTGAGAAAACGTCAATGGTGTCTGGAAGCAAGAGGGTTTCATACACCAGTGCAAGTCATATTGCAGTACTTGGCCCTTAGTGTTGCTTTTCTAGCAGTAATTTCTATCGCTGTTGACATATAAGACTTGTCTGGGGCTTCAATATGCTATGAAGTAGGGAGGATATACACCAACATGCTGAAAAACACATGGTTTTCTATTGTTTTCATTACACTAGAAACACGGTAAAATGTTTTGGAATAACTTCCATTAATAGAGAGCAAGTTCTCTCAGGTTTTTTTTTAATTGTCCCTTTTGTATCATATGAATACGAATTCATCAAAATCTGACTACATCAATACAGTGTGGTTAAAAAGTCCAAATTTAAAGTGCCAATTTCATTATCAAGGAAAGCTCAAGGTGTAATTTATGGGACAGACCTGCAGCTGGGGAGTTCTTAATATTTACCTTTTCATCCTTTTCACAGGTAGATAATTTGAGTTCCCTTCCACTTTTAACCTGTCAAGTCCTCATACATTTCTGCTATTTCTCCTTTTGACATCTTAAATAAGCTGGCTTTAAAAGAGCATTACGAGTGATCCAAATACACCATGCATTTGAGCAACCAGACGGTGAGTTTCTCCTGCTGAGCCAGGACTGCTTCCATGGCCTTTGCCCTCAGCCAAGGTCTGAATCAGCAGCATTAACCTTTGGCAACATCCTTGAGTTGTCTCTGCTCTCTTTCCATTCCTTACATACACTAACTTTGGCTTCACTTTCACTTACTCCTAATAGGTTATGGCTGCTCATGGCCTTTTGTGTCAGTTGTCATTTAGCTGCGGCTGTGAGAAGCTGCCATTGGGCAGCGCTGGGCCATAACATTTGATTTTCACTTTAACAATAAAATCATCTTTGCTACAGATGCCCCTCCTCACACTGCTTCATTACATATTTTGTTGTCACTTGATGGAAACTTCACTCAATTTCAACAATTTTATTTTGTTGTAGGTCCGTGTGAAAACTTCAATAAAGTTAAACCCATGCCTGCCTCCCTCACCCAATTAAAAAAAAAAGTATGAACATGGGTATTTTACAGTTGCAACAAAGGGACCAGCCAATAGTTATACGCACTACAACATATTCCTGTGTCTCATATATTCCCTCCCAATTATTCCTTTTGACTCATGTTACACTAACAGCTTTACACTCTGCCCCTCTGTGTGTAACAGAAAAGACTATTTTGCAGCAGCAGCAATGGCACCACTTCACAGATATAACGTTAAGACTTACCAGTGGATTTTTAAAAAACTCATACTTGGCATAATTTTTTCTAAAATACAGTTTGTTCTCCTCTTCCATTACCCAATTTGACTGGACTTCCATCACTAATTCATGGTCCTCTATAGCTCTTCCTGTAAAAAAACCAAATTAAAAAAAACAACACGTAACCTGCACCTAAGAGCCTAGGAATAGAACATGAAAACACAAAGGTCAGATAATAAAAATATTATTAAATTAATTTAAATGAGTACAACACATGAAACAAGAACCTGAACACAGTCCATTAATCAGGTCCATGTTACACCAAGTTGCTGTTCCACCTCAGTAGGGCCCAACTCCTGAGGTAGGTCACACGGGGGGTTTTTTGTTCACGATTTGTTGTTGTTGTTTTCTTTTACAGGGGCAGCTGAGGGCTTTATTCCACTTCACGGCCAAATCCATGTTCTCCCTGCAGAAGCCAGGCAGTTCCTGCTGTGTGACGCCACGGGGCAGCAGGCAGCAGGCCACTTCAACCATTCACTCAGCCTGTCTGGGGTGTCAGGAACGTCATTCTAACGCTCCTTTCTCTAACGCATCATTCGTAAAGTGAAAGTTATCTGCAGTACAGAAAAGCATTAATTTGTTGTCTTCTCCCCAGATCCCTACTACGTCCTGAAGCATTTCTAAAACTGCAAATGAACTTAGGGCATTGCAGTGTTTTAATGTTTTTGCACAAACGAGGGATACTGAGAATTTTAGCAGCCATAGAACTAGCATATGCAAAAGGAATGGTAAAAGTAAGCCATGAAAAAACCTAAAAAAGAAAACAAAACAAAACTAAACAAACCTACGCAGTGAATCCTAACGCGTAGTTTGGCTTTGCATTGAGGCGAGGGGAAGAAAAGGCACAGAATTCAGTTATTTGTACCACAGCACTGGCGTTCAGAATCAGTATCCTCATTGCTTTAGACTGCTTCCGCTGCTCAGATTCTTGAGCAAATTTTTTGATTTTACAGCAATATGAAATGCACTTACAAGAAAGATACAGTATTTAAGAACTTTCCTGTAGATGTGTTGTGCATGTTTACGTGTTGCATACTCTCAGTAATGCAATGGGATTACTCATAGTGCAGGAAGTTAAGCATAAATCCTGAAAGACTACGGATAATTTCTGTACAATATTATTTATACTGCCTTTTTTTTTTTTTAAATAAATTTCAGCAGCTTATGAAATGTTCCAAAAAAAAGGATGAACATGCTTCCAAATGAGTAAATGAGTATACAGTTTTTGTGGCCACTTGTACTTTGCTGTGGACTCAAACTAATGAGAACAAGACGGAGTTGAACAAAGTTGTAGATTTCATTTAAATGATCATTGGCACCTCCAAATTTAAATTACACTCCAACAATGAGTTGCAGATTAAGAATAGGTTTGAGATCTAAATGTATGTCTCCCTGCCAATTATGGGGTTTTAACATACAATTCTGATCATGGTTTCAAAGGGAAAAGGCAATTAAAAATACATTATAAAAATCATGTAACTCACCATTTTCTGATCACATTTTTTACACTTCATTGCATTATCACAAGGGATCTTATGATATACTTTAAATGAATGTTGATGCACTCATATAATGCCTGTTGTTAGAAACTTTTTAAAAAATCATAACAGATAAAAGAATAGTATAGATTTTTTAAAAAAATTAATTAGGCATAATATTAAATTAATATAAATGGTAAATTTTTGCAAGTGGTCCTGGCTAAACAAAGAGCCTAACTGTCATAAAGTGTAGCATGCACAACCTCCTAAGAGATAAAAATCAAACCTCAAATTTGAAATCATTAAAGCCTCTTTAGAACTACAGCATCTTTTTGTTGATATTCTCTTGCCACCTCTTTCGCCAGTCACTGCTTCGTGCTTCCACACTCTCCAATCTGGTGGGTAACAGCCTTATTGTAGCCTGCAAATCTATAAACTTCTTCAGGAAGTTTCCAGCTAGCAAATTTAGAGACAATACACTCATACAGCTAAATTTCACCTCAGTAGGAAAATATCAAGCTCACGACTAGCAGAAGACAAAGCACAGCAGAAGACAAATGACCTACAGATCAAGTAGGGAAAAGTTAAACTTCCATTGAATTTAACTCATTCTTCACTGAATTTAACTCAGTCTTGAGCCGATAAAGACAGAGATAAAGGACGCTACGTGAAACTCACATTTTGTAACCGATCAAATGAATAAAATAAAAACATAAAGCAATTCAGAAAACAAAAATATATCCCAAAAATACTGACAGAAAAGTGAGCATTTTAAAATCTTGTACTCCAAAACACATTCTTCAGATGCACGAGTAAAGAGACACTAAAGAACTGAAGCTCTTACTCAAAACCAGCATTTTTTTTCCTTTCCGTTTTATAGAGAGAAAGTGCTCCTCTGGGATGACATTTAAAACTCTTAAATGCTTGGATTGTGACATTTAAGAAAATACCATTTCCTCAAGACTTACTTCGTGGTACAAAAATAAGACATTCTGCATCACCCCAATGGATGGGTAAGGATGCTGGTATTCATTTTTAAGGTGTCACATCACAGAATATTTTACAATTGATTCAACTTACTTTCTTGAAGGAATTGAAACACTGAGTTAGTGCCCTCCAAAACACAGCCTTGTAATCAAATCCCTAAATGTTGCCATGAAAAACCTGCACTTTGGTTTTGTTAGATCGTTTTTGCTCTTCCAGCTAGACTGGAGATTTTCTACCTTCCTCTCTACCATCTCTTTATTACTACTATCTCTAACATGAGGAGCACCTGCTACAGTCCAAAAGAAAGTCTCCTTAACTATGGAAAGTAACTAAAGCACATGAAAGAAGATTTAATACTGAAGTGCATGACAGAACACATTTCAAATAGCCTCCTCTCTAGCCACCCTGCAGGGGAAAAAAAATTAAACTAAATAAAAACCAGAAAAGCCATTGCCCAGTACTATTGCACAGATAGTGCTTTATGAGCCTTCCCACAGGCTACCTAAAAGAATGCAGATAGTGAAATCAAAATGAGACTGAAATATGACGATGATGTGCCTGGCCAAGGCACTATCGCCTACTTAAAGAGGAACCCTAGAATACATTTCTGTTGAGCTGCAGAAGCAAACGGAAAATTGTTTACAGTCAACACAAAAATTTCTCACTAGAAAAGGAAAAATTTCAGGATGAAGACAGTATTTTCCTTGAAAAGGAGAACAGCTATGGAAAACTGCTCTGTTTTCACAGCCTGCCCTGTACAGGGGAATTGCAGTAGAAGTATGGGACTCCAACACCAAGGTACCTAGTGGTAGGGATGACATGGCATCATCCAAATCTAGGCATACCTCAGCTGCCTTCAATAATCTTAGACAAGGTGAAAAACATCCAAGAATTTCTTTGAATTCAATAACTTGGGACAAAAAGGACACATACCAGAAGCATACAGTTCTGAAATATATTGCGATTTATAGTGCTGTAATAATCATTGTACTTCAGAGATTTGAAATAGAGCCCAGGCTACTACAAAACCTTGGAGGTGGGTAGGAAGGCTGAGCATCCCAGGTGGTGAGGCAATGGCAGCGGGCTGTGTGCAGTGTGGGTGCCCCACGGCAGGCAGATGGGGTGCACCGGCCAGCGCCCCGGGGAAGCAGCGCAGGTGGAGGAACCACCTCACCTGCCCGCTCACCCCAAGTCAACACCACCTGGTCAGCACTTGCCATGCAATGCAGTGAGGACACAGCCATGTTCAATAATATAGTTCCACACTAAAGGGCATATAGGTTTGTGAAAACAGGAATATAGAGACCGTGGTTTTATGTTCTCTTTTGGGTGGGATTTTTTTTTTTTTTCTTTTTTAACCTTCACATGCAGGTACCTCCACACAGCAATGAAGGCATACTCCAGTGATGTAATTAATGTCTGTCTTGATTAAAAGCAGAATGCTGTGCTCAGCTCACTAAGATTCATGCAATCATATCTAATTCAGGAGAATTCAGACAGCTGTTAGATATTAAAGAAAATGTTCTCTAATTGATGAATGAATTATTAATCCCCATCATACTGGAATTTACAGAGGCACACACACTCACAGTACTTCTCCCTTCTATATCCATTCATTTAACCTGGGAGCAGAAAAAGACTGTCCAAATTTCCATGGGTAAAACATAGAACAGAATAATAAATAGCAAACAGTCTAAAACTAAATCATCATTTGAAAAATATTTTTTCATGCTACTTATCCAGTGCTTAAGAAAATACTTAATACAAGTCAAGATCAGTATGTTAAACCTTTCAAACAAAACCAGATCTAACAGTATCATAAAAATGAATCCAATATTATTCAGTATTATTAAAAAAAAAAGAGGAAGATATCTCAAGTTGTTCCCTTCCTTCGATAGTAATGTTGAATTGCCATCCTTATTATCTAGGAAATAATTTTATTTTAAAAATGAACAATTCACCTTTTTATAAAATTATGCCCAAAGCAGCTGGAGCAATCAGAAGACTGTATGGTGAATGCACGTCTTCCAACCTGCACACCAGCAATTTTGAGAATTTCAGAATCTTAGGAAAAGCAGCTTTACTAATGATTTGATATTGAAATCTTCCAAGAAATCCTTCAGACTGAAGCAAACACACTCTTTGACAAAAAGTGTATCATGCAAATAAATAAACCTGGAGAAACAATGCAACTATTGTTCTGGCATGGTTTGTCAAAAGTGTCTTCTTCAATAGTTACTACACTACTTAAACACCAGCCACACTACAAAATACAGAAGACACTTCTACTCTTTATATAGTAGTGTTGTCTAAAGCCACTTTTATACTTCCTCTTCTGTAGCAGTCAGTCATTTATAGCCTCGACCCAGATTTAACTCTGACCTTACTCTGAGCTGGAAGCATCTTACAACTGATACATTCAGTGCAAAAGGTTATAAATATCTTTGAAATGTTACAAAGCAAGAATAAAAATTTCAAAAACGTTTGTGGCTGCCTTTATAGGATAAAGGAGCAGAAAAGGGCAGGAAACAATTTTAGCTTTTGTAGTTCATCTTTAAAATACGGCTGTTAAACATGATACAGTCAGAGATGCACAGTCAAGTTTATTTTACACAAATGCATGAGTCCAGATTCCCTAGATACATACACAGAAAGGGAGTTTAACAATAGCTTTTAGCCATATATAAATATCCTTGGGGTGTGTGTGGGGGGTGTATTTGGTTTTTTGTTGGGGGTGTGTGTTTTGTTTTGGGGTTGTTGGGGGTTTTGTTTTTTGTTTGTTTGTTTGGGTTTTTTTTGTTTTTGTTGTTGTTTTTGTTTTGTTTTGTTTTAAATCGACAGTACTGGAGTTACCAGGTACCAGTTCAGTCTCTCCTAAGAATTAAGGACTCCAAGGAGTTTCCTATGTATTTCAGAATGCAGGAAGACCCCTAAAACATCCTTTTTCTCAAGTCACACTTCATACTAGCAGCTGGAACTACCCTTGAAGTTGCAGAAGTAGTACTACATTTGGTAACTCTACTACAGTGCCAAAGTTCAAGAATAATATGGAAATGACATGAAATTAAAACCAGATTTTTTATGGCATTTGTCTTCTAGTAGTTTTTTCTGATATAATTCCCTATCAAAACCAAACACAATACAGTACTGAAATGTAGTGCTGTAAAAGGAGGTAAGATTGTCTGACTAGAGTATCAGTTCAACACTACATCCTAGCAGTGGGCTTCTAAACTCATCTTTTGCCAAGTGAAGTCTTTCCTGTGTTCTGCATTTTTTACATCTCTGCAAACATCCCGTTTCTCCCTATATTTAATTTGTCTTAATGTGTTTTTATACTGCAAAATAACCTCTATATACTACAAAAAGGAACAGAGACCAGAAGTTAAAACTATAGTTGTAATCTTAAACCACAGATTACACCTTTTAAACTGTATAATAGAAAAATAAGTTTTTTACTACACTAGAGGAACACTGATGATGAGGAAGGAGTTCAGAGAGTTTAGTTTCCAGCAATTTAAAATACTAAGCATAAAATCACTTCAACACAGTTATCATTGGTCCATAACTGGAAGTTTAGAAGAATGGCTTTGTTTTGGCTTTTAAGTAGTCCTGTTCCAGAGTTCACAATAAATCTAGCCAAACTGATTGTACTGAAGGAAAATACTGACAGCCTACTTTGATGTTGTTTCTGAAGACTGAGTCCTATTGTCCAGATAGAATAGCACTGTGTAACCGCTTTCTGTCCTTGATCTCAGAGATTTCACTCAGGTGTGTTGGGAACAACAAAGACTTTATTTGCAATGAAAATAACCCAAGTCTTCCTAGAGATAAGCAGAAAATATTGGTAAAAGAGGAAGAACTGCCAAAGTAAAGCAAGAAAGAGCAAGGAAGAATTTGCAGTGAGAACCTTAATGGTCAGTCTTCCAGATCGCTCTTACAGCTGCGGATCAAGCAGTGTGAGACAAATGTACTATGACAAAATGTACTTTATAGCTATGTTTTCAAAAAAAGAGAAACAGAAGCAGAAAACCCCCAAAAGAACAAATTCACACAAGCCCTCCCATCATTTTGCTTCCAAGCCTTTCTACTACAATTGTACTTCTATGTGAAAATGAAAACCAAACACCTTATTACTGCCATACCATTGTATAGTATTAGTCTTACCTAAACCTGTGTGGGTAAGTTGTTCAAACAGAGTCCAGCTGTGGTCATCAATATAGTGATTCTTCAATATCAACAGCTGACATACATCCCTGGCTGTTATATCACTCGGCACTTCCAAAGCTCTGCTAGTATCATCTTCACTATACACTTTAATTACCTGCAATAAATAAAAAAGCTAAAATATCCATAAGTTTAATCTCTGATTCAGTTGGTCCAAATATGTTCCTCTCTCAACTTCATGACTGAGACAAGAACCTATACACATAGGATGCAATACTAAAGACAGCCATTTCTCTGTAGTGCAATGGCATACTTGAGAACAAAACAGCTGAGCAAAGCGTACCCCACTTCTAAATTTGGCTACTGGACATCCCTTGCCACAGGACACTGGACAGATTGGTGCATTCACTTTAAAAAAAAATGGTAATGGAGAGGTAAATAAACCTGGTGAAATTGTACATTCTTATATAAGCTAAAGAAGAAATCACAGAGGATAAACAGTGAAACTAAAGAACTCTATGACTGCAGAACTGTAGAAAGATTTGATAAAGTTAGAGTTAGTTCAGAGAACAGCAATCAGATTTGAGATGCTCACAATTCTATAACAATAAAAACAGGAGATGCTACAGAGCTGCTTCAAATTTTGACAAGCAAGAACTGGAACTATGAGTAAAAAAAGGCATATATACATACCTACAGAATCAAAAACATCACACATGGAAAAGAATTACCACCATATGAGGATCAGGAAAGTAAATAAAACGTTCTAGAAGATGTACGTTTGGGGCGGGGGGGGCAATATAAACTCTCACGACTTATCCTTGTCATTTTCATGAAATTTTAAATTTCAGTTAAAGATTTTATTTTTCAACATTGATACACATTTTAGAGTCCAGAAGAATGGGTGTCCATTAAGTTCTTGAAGAGGTGAAGCTAAACCTGCTTACGCCTAGTTTCAAATGAAGAGACTGAGGAAGTCTTATTGCATACTGACTGTTTGAAAGAAGGCATGACCATTCAGGTGTTTTTTTCTGTATTTTCTTTCTCCGAAGGAGAATGAAACAAATGAATCAGTGAATTGGATGGAACTGAAGCAAATTGCTAGTGCCCTGTCTTCGTAAGCTCTGCACAGTAACTAATCCCATTAAAATCAACACAGAAAGTTTTTTTGTATAAGAGTAGAAAATAATTTCATATTCCTCACAGCAGTCAAGAAGCTCAATGCTCTGTTAAGATTTCCTCTATTTCTCATTTTTTAAAAGTAGACAAAACACAAAAAGTGAAAAATATTGAGGCTCCTGAGACAAGGGTCAACTTTTATCTGTGGTACTGTATGTTGGAATAGTAACATAGTTTACAAAATAAAACAGATGTTGGAGATTTTATTATAAACACAAACAGGCAGTTAAACATGAGCAGTAGGTACAGAAGATTTGATGCAACATTAAACATGCCATAAAAGTCTTCCAGGTACTCAGAAACACACTAAGGGATCAAGCCTGGAATGCATCTTTTTTACTCTTTGTATTTTCAAACAAACATTTTGACCCAAAAGCCACCCAACGTCATGAGACTGGGAAGTGAATACATTAATTCATCTTTAAGAATGGGATTTATTCCCCAACATTTATGTTTTCTAGTAGTGTGAAGTAACAGACAGCAACATTATTCCCTCTCTACCAAAACAGTAAGAATCTGAATGTCCATCCCCAGCGCAGTGCCTGCCATGTACTGTGCCAATGGAACACCAAGCAGCTCGCTTCCCAGTGAGTCTGGCCACAATCGCAAGGAACTCAGCACAGGTTAAACTAGCCTGCCTACCCTGTCTATGCCAAAGCACAGACATCCTCAAGACAAAGGGCGTCCAAGATGTTTTTAATTTATCTCAAAAATCCTCCTCTCAGTTTATTCAATTTATCCATATTCATCAGAATCCACGACACACCTCACCTGAACTTTATGCACAAAACCTAAATACCATTGTAAACCCTTCATTAAACATCAAGACACAAGTTCTTACTTTAAAGACAAACAAGCATGTTATTGTCAGTCAGTCTTAATTGCTACCTTACTAAACACATGCTCATTTCAAGCATCTAATGAACAATCAGCAATGTATTGTTGCCCTAACTTGTTACAGCAGCTCCTTCTCTGGTTTGTGCCGAAGTCGGTAGGAAAGTGAGCAAGGAGCTGCAAATGTACCTCCTACCACCCGCTTCTCTCCCACTAATGGCAAAAAAAAAAAAAAAAAAAAAAAAATCAGGTCAGCTCGCCCACGCTTTCCAGACATCAGAACAAGGTAAAAGGACTCCATTTGAAAACCACAGGGATCAAAGCACACCGATGGCCTTACTCCTCTCCAAAAAACTGCTTTTCTCTATGGAACTACATATACAGCAGTTTTGTTACAAACTTTGGCCCAGCATATTAAATCAGCATGAAGTCCACGATGATTTGCTTGAATATTTCAGCTAATAAATGATGACAGCTCAAGAGTTCCACATGAGGTTCAGCCACCCTTGCCATGACACCAATCTCCAGGATACAGCAAACATTAAAATCACGCTTCTAAAGTGGTGAAAATCTCTCTCTATTCATGAATCAACCACCTCGAAGCAGAGTCTTCCAGGGAAAACAGGCAGACCTTGGAGAAAGTCGATCCAAAGTTTCCACAGGCCTAAGCTACAGCCCAGTACTTATATTTAATACAAAAGGCAGAAGGACCACAATGATACTGAATTCAACAATCAATGCTGCCAAAGCAGCCATGGTTGATGGCTATGGTTGGGTTTATAAGATGCCTATTCTTCGGCAGCGTTCCCACTGCTAAGCAAGTGAGACCAGCAGCAATGCAGCCTGCTTGCAGTAGGGTCTTATTCCACACACACAACTTGCTGAAACTCCTACTACAGTCACAGAAATCACGTTCTGCAGTTCAGGATAAACCGACATGAATTATTTAAATTCCTGCAGTATTTACAAGGATTCAAAGATGAAATTAAAAGAGGTGTCTGGCAGGGTGCACTGTGAATGGGATGGAGGGCTGTATGTGAGTAGACAAAACAGCATCCCATCACCTTTAAAACATGTCCTACTCTGGGCAGCGCTGAAGGTCAGGGACAGCTTCATTAGCCTCTCCAGTAAGTCTGTGTCAGGCCAAATCAAAAAAATTTTACAGGCTAAGTGCCAGAAAGGAGACAGTATAGATGGCGAAAGGAAGGGAGAGAATTAAAGTGACTGTCCTACTATTGGACTAGATGATCATTGTAGGTCTCTTCCAACTGAAATATTCTATTCTATTTCTCAATATTCTCTCAATAAAGCCAGGGTGAGAATCCATGCCAGCACCCTGGCTACGGACCCTGCCAGCATATATTAGCAACTACAGTTTTCTCCACGTACTCACCGAGTTAGGTGGTCTGCTTGTTTTACAGCAAGAGCACGTACAGCCCGTGCTGAGGCGCTCAACGGATGGTTTTTACAGAAATTCTCTTTAAAAGGGTTAAGAGTCGCAGTGCAGATGACTACACTCTTACTGCTGAAGAAATAGAAAAAGACTTTTTAAAACACTGAAGAAAGCAACACAGGTCATGATAATGAGCTGCCTGTGGCCATTCAGCTCAGGGAGTGGGAAGCCTTGGAGGTGGCCTTGGACTACAGGAGCACAGCTAAAACAAAACAAAACAACACAACAAAAAAAACAACACAAAAAAACCCCACGTTTATATTCTCTGTGAGTATTCTCACTCAGCTTTCTCAGTATAGGGAAATAAATCCTGCGCAAGTCTAGGGTAATGGATCACCCCAGCTCACAGCTATGCCGTGCTACCTTATAAAACACAAATGCTGTGCCCTTTTTCTCCTCCTTGCAAGGCATTCAAATACAGCAGGGGACAACAGACAGGCAGTCACCTAATAGACCCTTCTGAACGTCTGTTACAGTTTTGGTTTAATGAATTGAATGTGATGGTGTAAAGCTCCTAAGTTAGAGTGACCTTTGAGGGGGTTTTTAATTAGAAAAAGTTGCTCAGTCTGCGCTTTCTGCTGTGTTTCAAGCAAAGTCTCTTGTAGGATTTGCTGGGAATGTATTTGTTCTAAGGGGAGTGGATCACATGAAAAAAGATAAATTCAAAATCCCATTTTTCCTTGGAAATACGTTGCAATAAATACTTCTCTTCCCAGAAGTAGAGGATGCTCCAAGAATTAAAGGGTGGCAGGATTATGCTAAAGATGCAGTTATGCTGACCTCCTATAGAGATGAGGAAGCTTGAGTGACCACTTCTTTGTTTTTGTTAGTAGCTATCATCACGCATTAGGCTGGCCAATCATCCCCCACTCTCTTTCATTTTTTCCCCTGAAAATTTGTATGAGGAGTAGCACACAAGAAAAGAGCTGCTAATTGAGAACAAGCTGTCATTACAGTTTTCATTACCATACACTCTCAAGCTTTGTTCTAAAGCAAGCTATTTAACTTCCCTTGACTATACCTATTAGCAGACAGTTAGAAAAAGTTGCCTCAGTAGTGCTCAAATCTTCTTTCCTGTCTAGTTTATAAATACAAGGACATTTTAGTTCCTCCCAAGGTCAGAGAAAGAAACTTCTCAATAGCTTCCATTTAAGCCACTGGAAGTAAGAAATTAGCAACTCCAAGATCTTCTTATAAGAGGAAAGCACCAAGCTGAGCATGACAAGCATTAATCATTTTCATTGCCTACGGAAGCAGGCAAGGAGCTACAGCTTTCCTATGTGTCTCTTTCCACTTTTCAATATATTAAAAATCAGCCAAGATCCCAGAAGTGTGTGCAATGCATCTTTATCCCTCCAAAAAATTATTTTAATAAGAAATGTTGCTTCAAAATAAAATATATTATTGTTTGTATTTCACTAATCATCTGAACTCAGGATGTAAAATCAATGCTGACAAATATACCTAGTATTTACAGAGAAAAGGAAAAAGGAACCCTAGCTTTTATACTAAAAAATAATCAGAAGGAGCAAAAAAATCAGAAACTGTTTAAATAAGTAAAAGAGCACATAAGGTAATCAGTGTGGGAGGAGGGAGGAGCCAGAGAAGGCTGGACTCTACTCCCTTGAGTCTTCTTCCACACTCAACCATCATCTCCACTACAATAATTAAATAATTTGTTTCATAGACTTTTAAGAGAGGTTGTCCAAGTCTGATTCTTCAGAATCTTCAAGCCATCTGTTTTGGAAGTTCCAATCTGCAGAAACAGCACAAACATATGGAAAGACCATACCCTGCATTGAGGAATTTCAAATTTCAAACTAAGTCCTGACATGTGAAAAAAGCCAGGTAGATCCAACAGAAAAAGAACCACTCAGCACATGAAGTCCATATTTAGGTGCCTACATCAAAATGACCTGACATTCATATGATTCTTAATGCTCCTGTATAGCCATTATGACAGTGGACAGTCAGCACCTTTAAAAAAAAACCAAAAAACCAAAAAAACCCCAAAAAAACCCCAAAAACACACACACCAAAAAAACAGGCCACTTTTATTTTATTTATAAAGATACAAGCACCTAACTTTAGCTTATCATTTCTACAATTATTTTTGCCCCATGAATAAAACATCACACATTTTGCACTTACATTACAATTTCAGTCACATTTATGTTAAATGCACAGTTGTTGCATGCAAAACCAGGCCTTAAAAAGTCTTACACTCCAGGGTGCCATACTTCCCCTAAGATCCTGCCTAATACTGTGCTAACTTCTGTCTTTAGTTTTAACTAACAGGCTATTTGCCTGAAGCATTTGTTCTCCAACTTCCAATCTTGCCCCCCGCTAGACAAAGGTTTTTGCTTATTGATATTGGCAGAGGGTAGCGGAATTTGGAGTGTATTTGAACTACAATGGAAGCACTTAGGAATTTCTAACATTTTGAACTATTCTATGACTTCTAGCAATAGTCTGTCTTGGTTTTAGAGAGAATCAGCAAAACTCCGCATTAAAAAAAATATTTAAGGGCAGGTTAACTCATGACTAGTTAAAAAAAAAGCATGTTATTGAAGTTTACTGTCTTCATTATCAGGTGTGAATGCAGGACTTTCCCTTTAAATATCCCAGTCTACAGTTAAAAGGCCAGCTTCCAATATTTCCTCCAAAGGGAAGATTTCCAGGCCAAAAGCATTCTCACAGTCTGCAGAAATCTACACCTGTCATTAAAAAAGGTGCGCACAATGATAAACTGTAGCTGCTCTTTGTAAAGCAACTATTTTCTCAATCACCACAACAAAAGCTTTTAAAATTTGTCCTTTGCATGTCCCTCTGAGGAATGAACACTGAGAACTGAAGCACAGGCACAAAACAACAGAGGATTCATTAATATTTTAGGCACCCAAATCCAAAATGGTAGTCGTTAAGCCCATGAACCTCTCTTCCGAAGCACGGTTCACAAGGCACCACATGATTTCTGCACAGACTTGTCAACACGTGTAAATGGGCAGGTAGGAACTGTCACACAGTGATTAGGGACAATTACCTGGAAGCCTGTCGATGGGGGAAGAGGACAAATCTGAGTTCTAGCATGCAATCCAAAAAACAAATTTTTGTAAAATACAGGTCCCTGTGAATCCTGACTTTTTATTTGGAACATAGCATAGCTTCAAGAGGCAGAAGGAACACTGCTCCCATACAGTAGCTTAGGTGACACAAGCATTAGACTTAAAATCTCGATCACGCACAGACTCCCTGTTTTCCTATCAACTTCAAGAAGGGAAACTTTAAGATCCTGTTGCCAGCAACATCTTCTATTCTATGGCTCCAATTTCTAGAATACCTTGCTTTCTTCTCAAGGTAGGAAACAGAAAATTTATAAAAAACAGCCAAAATAGGCAGATTGGACACTTTAGAATGACATGAAATTAAATTAAACTGTCATCTTCTTCAATAGGACCATCAAGGCTACTAAGGAAAAGTTAAGCACTTTGCATGGTTTGTGAAGCCATATATTGAAGACTTGGGAGATCAATTTAAAGAAACCGAAGGTAAGCCAAGTCCTGATTACAAGGACAGCAAACATCAAAGAACAAAGCAGTTGCCCGAAGAAGGATGAGCTGTTCTTCCAAGTGACCAAAAGTGAACTTTGCATACACTTACCTATTATTGATAGATTGAGGTATGGTTCTCACAAGCACTAAAAGATATAAACCCACTAATAATCAATTATGTCTGTCTTGCAACAAAACCAAAGTGCCAAGAAAGGAAGAGCAAAGTCTAGGAAAATTGCCTACCTTTCCTACCACAACCTAGGAAAAAATTTCGTATTGTTTTCAAAATCTAATCATTTTTAAAATAACATTTCAAAGACCAAAAATAATGTCAATTTCCAACCTTTATTCAAATATAAGACCACTGACAAGAACGATTTTTCTAGCAATTCATGGATTTGTTGCCTCAGAACACAATGAATTTTTTTAGACTTAAATATTCTGTTAGAAGGTATTCAAAAAAATGTTTAATTTCACAGTAACAGTGTGCACACATTATCAACTAAAACAATTTCTATTTATTTTCTGTAGTAGTCTTCTGATAGTTTAATATGGCAGTATGGCAACTGTCTATATTATATAGCCCATACAGTCATTCCCCTCCTCCAGACTCTTAGTATGGTCTTACCTAACCCAGCACAAGATTGACCATCCCACAAACGGAAAAAAAATCACACACAAAAAAGGAAGTAAATAGCAAAGTGAAGAAGTAACAAAAAATATTTGAGATTACCTACAGGCAAAAAAGATCCAGTTCTTAGTTTTAAAATATGTATTTGCCATCTGACTTTGGGCAAGTCAGTATTAGTCCCTCAATTTCCTTTTTGTCAAATGGGGCAGGGGAACTGAAATCTGTTTCTGTACAGCAGGGTAACAGATTGAACTCATTAAGATTTGTAAAGCACTTAGACTTGCTCATATGACTACCACTTTAGATGTGTAAATATGTTGTATTATAAAAAGGGAGGTTAAATTATGCAGATCTCCAAATTATAATAAGCTATGTGCAAAAATATACCAGCAAAGTTCTTTCAAATGAAGGTTATGACAATCACATTATGATGTTAGAAAAAATGGCAGAATGAGGACAATGCTGACATGCAATCATCTCAAAGACAACGTCAGTAAAACTGAAGAGAAACAAGGTTTGAAAGACAACAGGAAAGTTAAAATATAAATACCATTATTTAATCCTGAATTTGATACATTCACTTTTTTCAATATTGGTCAACAGAAGAAAAATATAGTTATAAATAGTAATAAAATAGTTATAGAAGATTTCATTTCTCTGTATAAAACTGAACAAAAGGCAAGGTCTAGAGAAAGCAACTTCCACACTTTGGACAATTAACTTACAGTACAACTACTTTTAGAGCAGAAAGTGAGATTATTGTTAACCATATGATAATTATATGATACTTTGCTCAAAAAGTTACTATAATTGGAGAATTAAATAACAACAGCTGTGAAATTCAACATACTCTAAGAATTGCAGTAATAACTAACATGTAGATTAAACATAGAAAGTGAAAGATTTATCACCATCAACAGCCATTACCACAACAAAGGACCAAATCAGGAGTAAGAAATGCAAAGGGATCTATAGAAGTAAAAGCCACAATAAAGTCCTTTAAAAGAATGCACATTATTTATAAGGAAAGGCGGGGGTGGATGGGACAATTTATTTAAATAGAGAGTCTCAAATTATTCTGCCTTACCAAAGATCTTTTTCAGACTGTCGAGATTCCAAAAGGCAGCTAAAGAGGCATTTCAAGTACAACTGGTAAGATGTGTATGAATAACTAGAAAGCTGTGACGAAATTTAAACATCATTAGCAAAAATTTCAAATAATACAATTCCATGGAATAGCAGAAATGAAAGAAAATTAGCAGGTTTGCTAGATGATTAAGCAGTCAAAGGATACAAGATAAACACACTGCAGAGCAGCTAAATGATTTATTTGCATTAATTATTCACAATGGATACGGAAGAATATGTTCCCAGATCTACCCTTTACAGGTGAAATAAAATTTCTAGTTTAAAAAGAGGGGACACTGAAAATGAAAAGGCAAAACACAGATAGTTAACAGAAGGTTATACAGTCTAAAATTTAAAGAAACTTAAATGGCAAATCTCAGTCTATCCTAACATCAATAGAAATGGAGGCTTAGGCTCCATCTATTACTTTGTCTGATGTGCATAGGGTATAAACTTCTGTTCAGTCCCAACAAAGAGGAAAAGCCTAAGGGCTATTGCGGCAGATTAATTTTGGGGTGTTGCATTGTGAATTTGTGAGCCACTGTTGCCAGGCAGATAGGTAAGAATCTACTAACACTACCTGAATCTGTCTCTTCCTAGAAGAAAATCCACTCTTAAATTTATGAAAACTTTTCCCCTTCTTGTTCGTAGCAGTTACTAGAATGGTTCAGAGTAATCATCATACTTTTGAAAAATCTCAATGGGGTAATGCAGTTCACATTGATTGGTATAAATAACTTTTCCAAAGTCCTTCAAAAATAAGACCTATTATGAAGATTAAACAGTCATGGAGTAAGAGACTGCAAAATAAAGATAAACTTGGAATGAACTGTTCATTTTTATAACAGCTGGCTACAGTCAAGTAATTTCAGACTCTTATTCATACTAACCTTTAAATCAGACTGGAGAACCCATGTCTTACAAGCCATGATAAAAGTAAGTCTT
Organism: Fulmarus glacialis; assembly: GCF_000690835.1. Classification (NCBI taxonomy): domain Eukaryota; kingdom Metazoa; phylum Chordata; class Aves; order Procellariiformes; family Procellariidae; genus Fulmarus; species Fulmarus glacialis. Next base: position 49,811 of record NW_009204631.1, read on the forward strand.
AGTTATTTTTCATTACATATTGAGTAATGCTAAGTGTGTACATTAACATCTGACACAAAGGTATTTGAAAAACCTCTTGGCCCTAGGAAAGGTAAAAAATTCCCTATTCTTGTCTTCTATGTACCACTTACTTAGAGAGAGCTAATCAAATGTAGGTCACTTCTCAACCTCAGTGCACAGTACGCATGGCTCCCCCATTAATCTAAACCCACTACATAAACATGTAGTTCTCAATTAGGAAGACAAGAGAGTTTTACATCTTAACTATCCACTAAAAATAAATAAATAAATGACGACAACAATCCAGTGAAACTTGCGTAAAATTCTTTAAGCAAGCGGAAGTAATTGTAAAACTCAGTGGAGAACATAACACAATCCAACTTCCAAACAAGTACATTTGTACACAAGCTATTCTCCCTTCTAGCCATGCATCACCACCTCTTAGTGTCAGAATCACCATGCTCTTTCATATAGTTCAGTATGTCCAACCAATATAGCTCACAGTATAAAGCTTAAGTTATTTAGGCTAAATGTACATGCCTTATGACCCATTATCTTCACTCGAGCTACCTTAATATTTCTCATGAAATCCATAGAAAATTGCTAAAATAACTAGCAAGGTACCAAACTCATCTTGGTAGTGGCTGAGAGTTTCATGTTTTGCCCCCAAACCAAGTCCTTTATGATAAAAGTTCAAAAGCCTTATTGTTTGATTTCAAGACATCAATATTTAGACTGGACTTGATTATTGCATTAAGGTTAATAAGAATGTACTTTCACGTGAGCTTTTCTTCATGAAAAGTTAATTTAGTGGAGGTGAACAGCTTATTAGCCCTATTAGTAAACTTATATTATTTAGTATCTTCCGTCCTTTGCTTCCACACTGCCTGCTGAGTCTTAACTTTACATAGCTTTTATATATTTAATAGTAATACACAGCTTTAAATTTTACTATATACAATAGCAACATTTAGAATGCACTTACCATATACTGATGGAAAAATATCCAGTTAGACTATCTGAACTTAAAAAGAGGGATGGGATGGAAAATCATACTAGAGGATTCAAAGAATCTGACTTGAAGGAGGAACTTCAGCATTTCTTTTTAAAAAAAAAAGAGTTTGTGAAATAGAAAATGAACAGAAAATGAAAAAAGTTCCCAGTGTACCTGTGTTCATTATCCCCCAAACTAGGAATATGGTAGAAATTATCCACATACTACTCTACTTTCCAAAGAAGTCATGTATGAAGATCGGGGGAGAAAGAAATTTCAATATAAAGCCACTAGAAGACACTTCTGGTTTTTGTTTTCTGTGTTGAACAAAGTTAAGGGCAGAATGTTATCAGCTTCATGTTTGAATAGCTTGTCCCTATTTATGTCAAAGCGCTAACATTATTTCAATGAGGCTTTCTGTATTTAATAGTGCAGTTTGTCCAACATATCCTTCGCTTGTCAGAGATAAATAGAATGCTGTGTTCCAGCACAAGAGAAAGCAAATCTGTTACTGCCACATTCTGGCTGCGCTCTATGTTTCTGAAGAGATAGCAGCTATAAAAAGAAGCACCTATTGTTTCTACCAGGTTTTTCACACTATATTGCTGGTTTCTCAGTAAAGCAGATCTCTTGCTGAAGCTGAGAAAGACCAAGTTTCTGAATAACACCATTAGGTCTTTTCCAACCTTAATGATTCTATGATTCTATGATTAAGAGACCAGTTAGTTTCCCATTTCCTTTAGCAGTTCTAAAATAAATTTTCTTAAATTAAAAAAAAAAAAAAAAAAGATTTTTTCTTAAAACGCTCTTTCACTTTTTGCAATTTTATACAGAAGTTCTGGCTTGAACTACAATACAGCTTCAAAGCAAAGAATGCCTTTGTCATCACCTTTATCACCTACGTATTCCCATGAAGGTCACTAAAGGACAAAAGAATGTAGACTCTGTAAGATTAAGTAAATTTTAGATTTTTAGCTAAAGAAGATACAGTTTGGAAATTTTCTCGGAATTTCTGCAGTGGTACAAGGAATGTCCAGAGCAAATATGACAAAGGCTATGTAGGTTAACCCACTATAATAAACAGTTGTTTTAGAATGCTGAAGCACATTGCCATTTGGCCTAAGACCAAATAATCTGCTTTGCTGGGTCAGATTATAACAACCTTCAAGCCCAGCACTGTCTCTGGGTATCTTTTTCTAGTCACTGGTGGTATATAACAGCAAGGTTTAACTGCTGTAAAATAGTTGTTCTGACAGAACATTTTATACCTCAGCACTTTTCAACTTGTCTTTCATTTTATTCACATAGCATTGTTCCCTCCAGCCAAAGCATAAAATCCAAATAAAGAGTAAATCCTGCAATAAAGCTAGTAAGTCTACTCAAACCATGTAAAACCTTCAACTATACACTCTTGCATTAGTACAGATTTGTCAGCAAATTTTGCTGACAAATCCAAATCACTACAGGAACAGAAAAAAAGATCAGGAACACCTGCACATGGAAATCAGGCCCTGTAATAGCCATCTAATGCAGGAGACACTCACTAAAACAAGAGAACAAAGTGGAACAAAAAGATAATGTTAAGTGGATGATGTAGTAATAAGGAGAGACTAATCACTTCAGAAATTCAGTGTATTTTGACAATATTTACCTCTAGTCATTTGTCCTAAAATGAAAATGAGGTATGTAGACTGAACAGCCTTCAGTCGTACAGGAAAACTGAGAAGTCAGTAGCACATTTCTCATCTCTACACATGCTGTGATACCCTACATTCAGAGGTCTTCTGGATTGTCTGGCTGCTACTTCTCTTCCCCACACACAAGCCATGTTCATATCATCATAAATGTATGTATTTTATTTGTGTTACGATCATCCTAAAAGTCTTGTCAAACAGGATACCCAAAAAGGATGGTGACAGACACGAACTCAACAAGTTACAATCAATAGGACCAAAGGAAAAATGACAACATTGAGGGCTTGCATACGCAGCTGGTGGATAATTTGATGAGCTAGTTAAGTCTGGCTGTCAAGCTAGTACAAAACAAGCAGAGGGCTCCAATTGCTATTCGGTCTAGACACCATTTAATTGCTAACCTCTTGGAGAAAGGAATTAACTGGTTCAGAAAAGCAGTCTAAGTGGTCTAAGAAAAAAGCATTATGTTATGTTAGGGCAAAGGTCGGAGGTGGAAATGACACAATATGCAACAAGAGTGATGAAAAAAGACTGTGAAGAAATCAGAGTACACTGAGGAATAGAGAAAAAAAGAGGATTCTAGTAGGAAATAAATGAAAAGCATTAAGGGTGTCAACTGAACACTTCCTCCCAGGTCTCAGTCCTTCATAAGAATTTTAGTGGTGCCAAACAGAAGAGGTATCGGCAAAGACACAAACAGCAGGAAGTTGTAACCTCAGGGACATGCAAGGCATGGGAAAGAAAGGAACCAAAGATGTCTCTCCAGCTAACCTTTTTGATGCCCAAGCATGTATATTGGTAGAGATATAGGTCAGCAGTCCAAGACAGCCATTAGGATCTGCCAGAGAGAGGAGATGAAATATGTTATGAGAAATATGATGAAATACGAGAAATATGATGAGAGCCTATCAACTCTGGCTCAAGAAACTGGATATGTAGTCTTGGAAAGTGTGACTTGGGAAGTTTGACTCGCCTTGCTTTGTACTGTTCCCATTATGTGCTGTACTGTGCCAGAACAAATCTGTTCTTGTATAACTACTTTAAACTATGAAAAACAGGTTGCCTTGTAATCATAAATAAAGGGTTGAAAGCAACTGAATAAGGGCAACTTCAAAAAAGAAACTTTAGGAAGTCACTACCAAGTGTAAGAGACTAAGATGACCTGGAACCAGGGTAAAATTTAGTGTTACAATAGAATTATATTGGTTCAGAAGTTTTGATCCCACAGTCATAACTTTTTTTTTCATAGAATCATAGAATAGAATCATA